>NW_007728601.1:153819-156730 GCF_000696425.1 Galeopterus variegatus | reverse complement strand
CCCCCCCCCCCCCCCCCCCCCCCCCCCCCACCAAAAAAAACCCGGGGGGGGGGAGAAGATATAACAACTACAATTTCTTTGAAGGTGTTACAACAAGCAAACGGAAAGGACATTCTTGGGTGGGAGGGGGGAGAGGGAGGAGGGAGGGAGGTTTCGGTGATGGGTCATAATAATCAACCACATTGTATATTGACAAAATTTTTTTAAAAAAAAGGATAAAAAAAAGAAAATGTACAATTTGATGATTTTTAAAGAAACTTTTATAATTTTTGTAACTATCACTACAATTCAGTCTCAGAACCAACAGCTACCATTCCAGAAAGTTCCTTTGTGCCTGTTTGTACTCAGTCACAATTTTAACTCCAGTCCCAGTCAACTTCTTTTGTTATTATTATTATTTTAAAATTTATTTTGACTTTTTATTTTTTTATTGAAACATAATTTGTTATACATATTTGTGGAATACAAATTTGACTATCAACACTTCTGTAAATATGTGATGGTCAAATCAGGATAGTTAGCTTATTCATCATTCCAATACGTAATCATTCTCTGTGTCCATCGACCAGTTTCTCATTAACCTCCTCCCTCTCCCACTTTCCACTTCTAGTAACCATAGTTTTGTTTTCTCCTTCTGAAAGTTCAATGTATTATTGTGATTGTTTGTTTCTTCTTCCCTCCCTCTCTCTCTCTCTCTCTTTCTTTTGTTTGTTTGTTTATTTTTAGCTCTCACTTATGAATGAGAACGTGGCATTTCTGCACCTGGCTTGTTCCACTTAACATAATGTTCTCCAAGCTCATCCATGTTGTTGCTAATGGCAGTATTTCATTCTTTTTTTATGGCTGAGGAATATTCCATTGTGTGTATATGCCACATTTTCCTTATCCAATTGTCCGTCAATGGGCATTTAGGTTGTTTCCATATCTTGGCTATTGTAAACAGAGCTTTGATAAGCCTGGGAGTGCAAGTATCCCTTTGACATGATGATTTCCATTCCTTTTAGTATACACCCAGCAGAGGTATTGCTGGATCATAAGGCAGTTCTATCTGTAGTTGTTTGAGGAACCTCCATACTGTTTTCCATAATGGCCACGTTAATTTACAGTCCCACCAACAGTGTAGGAGGGTTCCCCTTTCTCCACATCCTTGCCAGAATTTATTCTCTGTCTTTTTGATACTGGCCTGTCTAACCGGCTTGAGATGATAGTTCACTATGGTTTCAATTTGCATTTCCCTGATGACTAGTGATGTTGAACATTTTTTCATATACCTATTGGCCATTTGTATATCTTCCTTTGAGAAATGACTATTCAGCTCCTTTGCCCATTTTTTAATCAGATTATTTTTTTTTACTGTTACATTGTTTGAGTTCATTGTATATTCTGAATATTAATTCCTTGTTAGATTTATACTTTGCAAATATTTTCTCTCATTCTGTAGGTTGTCTTTTCACTCTGTTGATTGTTTCCTTTGCTGTGAAGAAGCTCTTTAGATTGATATAGTCTCACAAGAAGCTTTTTAGATTGATATAGTCTCATTTGTTTATTTTTTCTTTTGGGGTCTTATTCATAAAGTCTTTGTCCAGCCTTACATACTGGAATGTTTCCCCTAAGTTTTCTTTTAGGAGTTTTCTAGTTTCGGGTCTTATTCTTATGTCTTTAATCCATTTTGAGTTGATTTTGGTATATGGCAAGAGGTATGGGTCTAGTTTCATTCTTCCACACATGAATGTCCAGTTTTCCGAGCACCATGTATTGAAGGGCTGTCCTTCTCCAATGTATGTTCTTGCTGCCTTTGTCAAAGATCAGTTGGCTGTAAGTACGTGTATTGATTTTGGGGTTCTCTATTCTGTTGTATTTGTCTGTTTGTCTGTTTTTATGCTAGTACCATGATATTTTGGTTACTATAGCTTTGTAGTATAATTTGAAGTCAGGTAGTGTAATGCCTCCAGCTTTATTTATTTAAAAAATAAATAAATATTTTTTATTTATTTTTTGCTCAGGATTGCTTTGGCTATTTGAGGTCTTTCGTTGTTCTACATGAATGTTAGGATTTTTTTTTTCTATTTCTGTGAAGAATGTCATTGGTATTTTGATGGGGATCACATTGAATCTGTAGATGGCTTTGGGTAGTATGGACATTTTCACTACATTAATTCTTCCATTCCATAAATATTGAATGCCTTTCCATCTTTTGGTATCCTCTTTAATTCTTTCAGCAGTGATTTGTAATTCCCTTATAGGTATCTTTCACCTCCTTCATTAAACATATTCCTAGGTATTTTATTTTTTTACCCTTGGTAGCTCTTTTAAATGGGCTTGCTTTCTTGATTTCCTTTTCTGCTAGTTTATTGTTGGAGTATAAAAATGCTACTGAATTTGCATATTAATTTTGTATCCTGAAACATTAATGAATGCATTTATCAGCCCTAAGAGTTTTCNTCTATACCTAATTTGTTGAGAGTCTTTATCATGAAGTGATGTTGAATTTTGTCAAATGCTTTGTCTGCACTCAGTGAGATGATAATATGGTTTTTGTTCTTGATTTTTTGATGAGGTATATCACATTTATTGATTTGAGTATGTTGAGTCATCCTTGCATCCCTGGATGAATCCCATTTGTTCATGATGTATAATCTTTTTGATGTGCTGCTGCATTCTGTTTGCTGATATTTTGTTGAAGATTTTTGTGTCTCTGTTCATTAAGGATATTGGCCTGTATTTTTCTTCTTTGTTGTATCTTTGGTTTTGGTATCAGGGTGATGCTGGCTTCATAGAATGATTTGGGAAGAATGGCCTCTGTTTCAGTTTTTTGGAATAGTTTGAAAAGAATAGGTATTATCTCCTTTTTAAAGGTTTGGTAGAATTAAGCAGTGAAGCCATCTGGTCCTAAGTTTTTCTTTGTTGGAAG
>NW_007728601.1:150155-151922 GCF_000696425.1 Galeopterus variegatus | reverse complement strand
GTGGAGTGATATAGTTTCTTTCTTTTTTGCATTTGCATATATGTGCTATCAGTGGGATTTGTTCTTTTTCTTGAATTCATGGTGGTGATTATTGTGTTTTGGATTCCAGATGCAGTACTCCCTTGAGGATTTCTTGTAGGGTTGGTCATGTGGTGGTGAACTCCACAGTTTTTGTTTGTGTGGGAAATATATTATTTCTCTTTTATTTCTGAAGAATAGCCTTGCTGGGTGTAGTATTCTTGACTGGTAGTCTTTTTATTTTAGTACTTTGAATATATCATCCCACTCTCTTCTGGCTTGTAGGGTTTCTGCTGAGAAGTCTGCTGGTATTCTCATGGGGACTCCCTTATAGGTGACTTGATGTTTTTCTCTTTGTTTTTAGGATTCTCTATTTGTCTCTACTTTTGACAGTTTGAGTACAATATATCTCAGAGAAGACCTTTTTGGATTGAATCTGTTTGAGGATCTTTTAGCCTCTTGCATCTGGAAGTCCATATATCNTTTTAGTTAGTCTGGCTAATGGTTTGTCTATTTCATTTATCTTCTCAAAAAACTGTTTTGTTTTGTTGATCTTTTGTATCATATTTTGGTCTCTGTTTCACTAAGTTCTGCTCTTTTAATTATTTATTTTTGTTTATTATCTTTGGGATTGGAATGTTCTTGTTTTTCTAGTTCTTTGAGATGTAACATTAGGTTGTTTATTTGCAGTCTTTCTATTCTTTGATGTGAGCATTTATTGTAATAAACTTCCCTCTTAGTACTGTTTTTACAGAATCCCATAGGTTTTTATATGATGTGTCTTTATTTTCATTACTTTTAATAAATTTTTTGATTTCCCATTTAATTTTTTCTTGTCATTCAGGAGCATGTTATTTAATTTCCATGTATTTGTATGGTTTCCAAAATTTTGCTCCTTATTGATTTTAATTTTTATCCTTTGTAGTCTGAGAGGATACTTGAAATAATTTCTATGTTTTAAAATTTGCTTAGATTTGATTTGTGACCTAAAATGTGGTCTTTTTTGGAGAATGGTCTGTGTGCTAATGGGAAATGTATATTCTGTAGTTGTTGGATGAAATGTTCTGTAGATATTTACTATGTCCAGTTGGCCTAAATTGTAGTTTAAATCCTGTGTTTCTCTTTTGACTTGTTGCTTGATGTTCAGTGTTGAGAGAGGGGTGTTGAGGTCCCCAACTATTATTTTATTGGTGGTCTATCTCATTCTTTAGATCTAATAGTATTTGCTTTATATATCTGTGTTCTCAGTGTTGGGTGTGTATATATTTATGATTGTTATGTCTTCTTGCTGGATACATCCCTTTATCATTAAACAATGGCCTTCTTTGTCTCTTTTTATACTTTCTGGTTTAAAGTCTATTTTATCCAATATGAGAATAGCTACTCCTGCTCATTTTTGGTTTCCATTTGCATGGTATATCTTTTTTCATGTTTTCACTATTAGTCTGCATGAGTCTTTACATATGAGGTGGGTTTCTTATAGGCAGCATATAGGTGGGTCTAGTTTTTTAAATCCATTCAGCCTGTCTATGTCTCTTCAGTGGGTAGTTCAGTCCATTTACATTTATGGTTGTTATTGAAATGTCTTACTCCTGGCATTCAATTGCTTTTGTATGGTTGTTTTAAATATCCTTTGTTCATTTCTTTCTCTTTTATTACTTGTCTTAAATGTTCATTGTTTTTTTGAGGTGGAGTGATATAGTTTCTTTCTTTTTTGCATTTGCATATATGTGCTATCAGTGGGATTTG
>NW_007728601.1:113569-149184 GCF_000696425.1 Galeopterus variegatus | reverse complement strand
TACTACGTTATATTTTATGGCATTTATCTCTTTGTAAATTTCCTTCTTCATGTCCTGGATTTTTTTTTTTTTTCATTTTGTTTTGTTGTCTATCTAAGTCTCGTTGTATCTCAGTGGGTTTCTTTACAATTGTTGCTCAGAATTCTTTTTCAGAGATTCAAGGGTTTCCTGCTGTTCATATTCTGGAATTTGAGTATTATTATATTCCTTTGGTGGTGTCATACTTTCTTGTTTTTTCCTATTTCTTGTTTTTCCTATTTCAGATATTTGGTCCTCTGGTGGAGCAGTTGCTTCTTCTATTATTCTGGAGTGGCTTTTGAGGTGAGGGACTTCTTCCTATAGATTTTTATATTACCTATTGGGTGGGGTGTTTTAATTTTGGTTCCATGTAGACTCTATAGTCTCAGTAGTTCTGGGTAGACTCATTAGTTCTTGGGTTGCCAGAGGGTGTGGCTGTGGCTGAGAGTATCTAAGGCCACACAGCAGGGAGTTCCAGTGGGTATGGCTACAGTTGTGGGCAGCTGGGGCCACTTTGGGTGGCTCAGGCAGCTGGTGCCACACAGCATGGGGCTCTGGTGGATGTGGCCGTGTGGCATAGGGGTCCAGCTGCTTGTAATGGGGCAGTGTAGTGGCTGGGAACAGGGCTGTGAAGTGGCTGTGGTCAGGGCCATCAGTGGCTGGGGCCAGGGCCACATGGTGTGGAGCTCCAGAAGCTGGGGTCTGGAGGCCTGGGACTCCAGTGGCTGTGGCCGTACCCAGCCAACTTCTACTTTGCTTACTATCTCGAAAGTTTTGCCTTTTGTAGAATATCTGAATCCTAGCCAGAAGGTAGTGGGCCTCACAGAGTGGGTGGGTCCTCCAGAAATATGTGGAGGACATGACTAGAGACAGGCAGCCTCTGCCATGTTGCCCAGTCCTGCTTCAGGGTTGGGTCTCTGATTGGACAGACCAAACTTCCCTGAGTGAGTCCCCTGTGGGCTTAAAGCCAAACTGGGGTTCTCAGCAGGAGGATCCTTTAGTTATCGCACCACATTCTGGACCAGCATGATTGTGGGGTGCAGAGCTTGTCTCAGGGGTTGATTATCCACTTAAAGCCAAACTGGGGTTCTCAGCAGGAGGATCCTTTAGTTATTGCACCACATTCTGGACCAGCATGATTGTGGGGTGCAGAGCTTGTCTCAGGGGTTGATTATCCTCAGGAGGCAAAGCAAATTTGGGGTAGTATCCTCAGTGCCCAGCACCTTGGATTGATTTCCATGGCCTAGAAAAGGCCATGGCCCATATGGTCCATATAAATGGCATCATAAGATTGTAGCCTTTTATATGTCTGGATTGTTTCACTCATCATAATGTTTTTGAGATTTATCCATATTGTTGTTTGTATATAAAGGAACTCTTTGTTCCTTTCTATTGCTGAATAGTGTCATTGTCTACTGTATTAGTTTCCTAGGGCTGAAGTAACAGAGTAAGTATGGCTTAAACAACAGAAGTTTATCTTCTCACAATTTTGGGGCTAGAAGTCTGAAGTCAAGGTGCTGGCCAGGTCATGCTCTCTCTGAAGGCTTAAGGATTCTTCCTTGCCTCTTCCTAGCTTCTGGTGGTATTGGCAATTCTTGGCATTCTTTGGCTTGTGGCAGCATAACTCTAATCTTTGCATCTGTCTTCATGTGGCTGTATTCCCTCTGTGTCTGTGTCCAAATTTCCCTCTTTTCATAAGGATACCTGTCACTGGATTAGGGTCCACCCTTATCAACGGTGATGTCTTCTTATCTTGATCATCTGCAAAGACCCTAGTTCCAGGTAAGGTCACATTCACATATTCAGAGTAGACATGCAATTTTTGGGTTATGGTGTTCAACCCAGAGTATATACCACATTTGTTTATCTACTAGCTGCTAGGCATTTGAATTGTTCCCAATTTTGGCTATTACAAATATTTCTGTACAAATGTTTGTGTGAACACAAATCTGTGTGTGGACATTTCTCTTGGGTAGATATCTAGGAGTGAAATTATTGGTTCATATAAGTATATATTTAACATTTTGAAAACTGCCAAAATATTCCAGTTTTCTCCACATTCTTGCCACACTTGGCAAGTGGCATCTTATTGTTGTTTTAAGTTACATTTCCCTGTTGATTAATGATGTTGAGCAGCTTTTCATGTGCTCATTAGCTAATCATATATATAAAAAGAATATGTTTATATTCTTTGGTGAAATATCTATTAAAATATTTTGCTCATTTTCTAATTAGGCTGTTAGTTGCAAGTTTTTTTTCAAATATATTCTAGATATAAGTCCTTCATCAGATATATGATTTACAAATATTCTCCTTCATGCTTTGACTTGTTTTTGTGTTTTCTTAATGATAAATTTGAAGAATGAAACAAATTTTGATGAGGTAAAAGTTTTCAATTTTTTTTTTATGATATCATAAAAGTTTTGGTATCATATTGTCTAAGAATTTTTTGCCTAAACTGAAGTCACAGAGATGTTTTCTATGTTTTCTTCTAGAAGTTTTATATTTTGAGTTCTTCTGTTTAGGACTATGATCTGTTTGAGTTAATGTGTGTGAAGTAAGGACTTTAGTTCTTTTTCTCACCTGTGTATATTCCATTGTTCCGGCATCAGTTGTTGAGTAGCCTGTCCTTACCCCATTGAGTTGCATTGACACCTTTACTGTAAAGCAATTGACTGTAACTTAAGAGTTTATTTTTGTGCAATTGAGGTATATTTTCTACCTTTATGGCAATACTATATTGTTTTGACTACTGCAGTTTTATTGTCTTCTGAGAATATGATTGATGTACCAGAGACGGAGGTGATGGAGGAGGGAGTTGTAAGTGGGAGAATGGGAAGGATGGCTGGGGGTTACCCGTCCACTCCTCTTCTCTCTCTCCACGGATCCCAATAATCTAGTCACAAAAGGCAGGCCTTAGATTGGCTCACGATTTATCCTGGGCTCCTAATAAGCTGGTATGAGTATTAGGGGAAGAAAATGGGCAACTTTTGTAGCAACACGGAAGGAAAATCATGAGGAGGGGGAATCACGGGTATGGGAGGGACAGTTCTCCCATAATAGAAAGGACCAGGGGCTACAGCTCCATGAAACACCTCAGAAGAGTGAAAGAGAGCACCATTTGTGATAGGTGTAAGTAATATTTACTGTCATATTTAACCTAGTAAGTTAATGAGACCTGAGTCTTCAATCTCATCTCCAACATGGTCCACAAAACTAGAAAAAAATCTTTCATAGATACAGGCTGTGCCTGTTGACCACAGGAGGAATCAGCTGAGGAGGTGTGAACCGGGTCTGGCAACTCTGCCTCCAGTATTCAAAAGGCAAGTCTATGTCCTGTTGCTAAGGGTGTCCAGGCTCCTTCTTCCCTCCAGTTTCCTTCCTTCCTGCCTGTCTGCTGCCACCTTATTCCACAAAGGATCTGCATTAGTTACTGAAGGAAAACATGCACCTTTCATTCCCCAGTGGCAGTGATTACCAACAGGGGCTATTCACTGCCTAGAATCACCAGCAGCAGGGATGAGTCCAACTTCCCCCTTGCTGGGGTCTTGCATAGGATGAGGCCTTCTAAAAATGCTGCAGAATCTTAGCATTGAGCTTTTCCCTGTGAAGTCACCACCTGCTCTAGAAGCAGAGTGGTTATTTTTTTTTTCCTCACTTAGTGATTTTCCAACCTGTTCCAGGGACAGAGCCCCGGGAAATCATGGAAGACTTGGTGAGACCCTGTGCTTTTTGTGGAACGGTGTCTGATAACTGATATATTTATTTCTATTCTGTAATGAGGAACAGTCAGTAGCAGACAGTGTGACTATCATAGATGTTTCTAGGACAAAATCACAACCACAAGCACAAGCACAAATTTTCACCAAATGAACCAGCTGTTGAACTAACCAAAATTCTCTGCACAGTATAGGGAAATCTCAGAAACGTTGAGTAAAATAAATAATAAAGGATAACATTTATTATTTTTTATTCTATGCTACACAATGTGCTAAACACTTTACATGTATTATCTAATTTAATATTCATAATGATCCTGTGAAGTAGATTTATTACTTCTACAAATGAGACAACTGAGATTTATAAAGTTTAGGTAACTTGTCCAAGGTCTCAGAGCTAATGTACGGCAGAGCTGGGGCTTACAATCTGTTCTGCCACCATCTGATGCTTGGTTCTTATCCACAATGGTTTGTGAGGCCCTTGGGTTAAGGCAGCAGTCCACACTTTCCTTAGTAGTAGACAAACAAAAAATGAAGTGGATTCTTCAGCACGTCTTCATTCCTCACCTCTACTGTCAGTCTTCATGGACAGAATAAAGGTACTAAGAAGAGCTCAAGCAAATACTTGTTAGAAAATGTCTGGCTTTTGGGAATCTTTCGTGGAAATGTAGTTTGCCTCTGATTGTTCTGTGATCATATGAACATTTGGTTACTGCAGGGCGGACAATGGATGGAGAGTCAGGAAACTTGTCTTTGTCACTTCATTGACTGTCCTTCCTTCTCATGGTGGTCGCAGGAGGCCACTGGAGAACTAGACTGGTCTGTAGACCAGGGCAGTTCTAGACAAGGGCCTCACTGTCTGGATTTTTCCTTAGGGACAGATGATTGTGCTGTATCTGCCACAGGAAGACAGCTCTAGTATCTCTCTTTTCAGGCTTCTCTCCATTTTCAAATAAGTAAAATTTTCAAAAATGCATTGCATTCCAAAGAACTCTTTTTCAGGAATGCTTTTGTACTTAACACCTCTGTGAACTCTGTAACCATGCACCCTCATCTGGAAAGTCTATTCAGAGGTGGCTGAGCAGGCTGCCAAATTCAGCCCTAAACCCTATCATTTCTGCATTGTAAATGCTTTTTTCCCCCCTGACTGCTGGAATTAAATGTTCAGAGGCATTTGGATTAGATCTGAATTGCTTAGTCAAATCTTAGTCACCTCTCTACGCACGCCAAAATTTCTAACCCAGGAGAAGGTATTTGTTTGAGCCCAGAAAGTCAACCAAAGGGAGATACTTGAATCCCAACGTTCCAAGTTAGAGTGAGGTTCCACTAGCTGTCTAGAGGAAAGCATGAGCTCATCAGAATATTGGCTAACAAAGGCCATTGTTTGGAGTGTTCTCAATAGACATTTTCCCAGGAGGAGGGCTCGTCCTCCAGTACTATCCCAGGTAAAGCCTTTTTGAGATTAATTGTCAAATTCGAACATACAGTGGTATTCAGTCCCCATCATGGCCACAATATGTGGTGTCTGTGCATATGTAGGCACACTCTGTTCAGGCCTCGATGTATTTGTTCATCAATAAAACCGCATTGAGTTTAAAGGATATTTGCTATTTTTGTCTGCTCAGTGCCTCTATTACTTATTGGGAAATTCTCTTTTCCAATTGTAGATGGCACTAGTGACTAACAGCAGTGTTTGATATAGCTACTCCCTACTTTCAGTCTAGCCACAGAAATGGGCTAATCATGGTGACTGATCAAGGATGAGACTGTGACTCAAGCAGGGCCAGAATGGCAGAGAAGTCCACTTTCTAGTGCAAGGGCATGAATCAAAGGCCATGTGTGAATATGTTCTCTGCAACAGAGTGCCTGTGTGTGGAGAGAAACATACAGAAGTAAGAAGGGTCAGATGGTGGAGAGAGACAAAGCCTTAACTACATCATTTGGGTTCCAGAAGACATGCCTGATGTCCTCCCAGGTATGACAAAATCCACTTTCTGCTTAATCAAGTTTAACTCTAATTTCTCTTACTTATAAGCAAAAATGTCATTATTAATACACTATATCTACTATATACCAGGCATTGTGTTAGGTAGTGGAGAGACAAAGATGAATCAGACATTGTAGTATCATTAAGTTATAAAATTGAAGTACAGAAAGAGGGCTATGGGAAAAGAGGAGAGAGAGAGATTGTGCTTTAGTTATTGAGGGTTTTTGAACCCTCAATAGGAATTAAATGGTAAGACCTGTGTCTTCACTCTGTTTATACTATGAAGAGTGGATTGGAAAAAGAATGGCCAGGTGTGGATGCAAAACTTGGGGTGATCAGTGTGTTTTAAGGCTTCTGGACCAAAGTGAGATTCCAGTCATTGATGGTTCGAATCTGTACAATATGAAGTGATCCCTGTGGTTTTAGCATCACTGTTATTGACTAGAAAGTAATGCCATTTTGGTTAGACATGTTTTGAGTTCCTGTCTCATTTTCATTCTTAACATAGCAGTAGTCCTCATCTATTCAGCCTTGTACTTAAGAGTTTAAATTCTATACTCAAGTCAAAATTGCTCTTCCTCCTAAGCATTTTACTTGCTTTTCTCAGTTGCTTTCAAGCTATATAGTGTATTTCTTGAGATTTGATGATTGACACATATCAATTGCCAAATGAAACACTCCTACCAAAAATGTTGACTTTTTACTCATTTTAGTGTCCCCAGTGCTAAGCATGTTGTTTAATTTGCAACAATTTCTTTTTCTTTTTGTCTTTTTTTTTACTGACCAGTAACGGGATCACAACCCTCGGTGTTGCGCCCGCACCACGCTCAGCCAGTGAGCGGGGACCAGTCTCCACATGGGATCCGAACCCTTGGCGGGAGCGCTGCCGCGCTCCCAAGCGGCGCACTCTCCAGTGCACCACTGGGCCGGCCCATTTGCAACAATTTCTGAATTTATGTATTGGTTTTCTATTGTAATGGATTACTAAAAGTTTAGTGGCTTACGGCAACAAAATTCTTTATTATACAGTTTTGAAGATCAGGAATCCAAAATCAGTCTCACAGAACTAAAGTCAAGGTGTTGGCAGGGCTGGTTCCCTCTGGAGGCTGCAGGGGAGAATCAGTCTCCATGCCTCTTTCAGCTTCTAGAGGCCACCTGGGTTCCTTGGCTCTTGGTCTTTTCTCCACCCTCAGAGCCAGCAGAGTAGCATATTCTGTCTCCCTCATTGTTACATACGCTTCCCTGATGCTGATCCTCCTGCCTCCTTCTTATCAGGACCCTTGTGATTATATTGGACCCCACCCAGATAATCCAGGATAATCTCCCTATCTCAATGTCCTTACCTTAATTACATTTGCAGTGTCTCTTTTGGCATATAAGGTAACATATTCAAAAGTTTTAAGAATCAGGACATGGACATCTTTTTCAAGGAGAGGGAGGCATTACTCTGTAAAAATTAGCCTTGTTATAAATTAATCATTTTATTATGAGTTGGTATGTAACTGATGGGTTATTAACTAGGAGTAACCATTATGTGACTTCCTAATCTTGTTGGTCATTAAAATGTTTACAGGGCTATTTCACTCTTATAGTAATGGAGGTGGCCTAGATGAACTAAAATTCCAACTTTGGGATGCTTGCTTTTAGCAACTAATCATATTAAAATCATAACCTCTGGCTTTAAATAATTGTGAAAAAATTGTAAGATGTCTACCTCAAAATTTGTAAACCTATATTATTCTATGTATAGAGTGATCATATGTCCTGCTTGTAAGGGCACAGTTCGAATTTTGACAAAATAGTATATGGTCATCCCACCCATATCCTAATAAACCAAATCCCATAATGTAGTTTTAAAAATAGTCTTCCTGATCATGGAGCTAAGAAATTTAGTCATGGAAGGCCTGACGATAGTAGTGTTTCCTTTTGTTTTTCCATTTCTTCCTTCAAATGCTGGGGAGTCTGAAAATGTTACATAAGTTTTACAGAATTACCATGTCTCATGAAAAAATATGTGGAAATATACTGGAAGGAGAGTCTGAGTCCAGGTTGCTTTTATAAATTAGCATCGACAGTTACCAAGGAGTCACTCACATTAGAGGGCAGAGCAGGTAACTTTGCTCTATGCAATAGTTGTACAACTTGAAATTAATGTATAATTTGCAGTTGTAAATCAGATATTTTGAAAACACACCAAGATTTTTATTGTAAAGGATTAATAGACCTTTTATCTTTTGATTATATTGGGATTTTCATAAACCGAGTACTGCTTTTCCATTCATTCGAATGGTGTATTGAGTGCCTTGTCTGTTGTAGCCAACCTGCAAGGCACCGAGAAAGAACTCTGGGACAGGAAGCTTTCATGATGTAATATGTTAGCACCTTTGGGAATGTTATTAGTATAAGTGATAAAAATACTTCAGCATTGCTTTCTCTCTCAGCTGACCGTTAGTTAGGAGCCAACTAATTAGATATCTATTTTAATTAAATAATCAGATATTTATTTCTTGTTTCATTTTTTTTTCCGTAGGAGAGAGATATGTGATTTGAGTTTTTTGGGGAAAATTTCTTCCCTTGTGGAAAATTTGGGAAAACTCTGATATATTCCTGGAGCCAACTTGGAGAAGTTGCTTTAACAGTGCAAAAAAGGACATTCTGAGTCCTTAAGGAGCTCATGGTTTAGTTGTAAGGTAGAGCCTTGTAAGCATATGACGGAAGATCAGATCAATAAAAGAATTATGATAGATAGTGCCCTAGGAGCACAGAGGCTGGGGTCCAAATCTGAATTTCCCCAAATCTTTCTGCAGGATGTAGCACTCTCTCTAAGTCTCAGAAATCAATGAGAGCTGTCCAGGTGAAGACGGTGGGAGAGACATCTCATGCAAAAGACCATAAATGTTAATTCAGTGAAGCAAGAATCAGTACAACCTGCATTTAGCAGACTGCTGCTCTGTGAGGCTCAAGAAAAAGTGTGTAAATGCAGAGACTAGAGATGAAGACAATAAGTCTTGAAAGGCCTGGCACACCTAACAAAGGAATTCAACTTTTCCTGAAAGCTAGGGGAGGGGCTCATGAGAGAGTGTTCAGTAGGGAAGTGATTTTATCACATTTGTATTTTAGGATTGTCACATGAGCTTTATGGACAGTAGATCAGGGCGGAATGAAGCATGGAGTCCTTCAGAGGCTCAGTTGAGGGTCTGGCTGGGAAGTGGGGAGGGTCTGAGTGAGGACAGTGGCAGTGGGGATGGAGAAGAGGGAAAGAGATTTCACGTTTGGTCAAATACACAATCATAAGGAAGTCCGATTTAGTAAAATGGCTATCATTTATTTAGAAAAAAATTTCTAAAAATAATCACTGATTATCAAAAAAGATTACTTTAAAATAAAAAGAGTGCATTTGTCTTCTCATGTTGGATGTCAGTGGATTCTCATGGTGATACTGGTGCAGGGGATTGGACTCTAGCACATTACTGGGAACGTGGTGCATGTTTAGTAAATCTTTGCAGTTTTCAATTTGGGTAAAAAATATTGTGCAGTTTGGCTGTGGATTCTCTGGATATGGCTATGTACTGAGTTTCGTCAGTGGATTCTCATGGTGATACTGGTGCAGGGGATTGGACTCTAGCACATTACTGGGAACATGGTGCATGTTTCGTAAATCTTTGCAGTTTTCAATTTGGGTAAAAAATATTGTGCAGTTTGGCTGTGGATTCTCTGGATATGGCTATGTACTGAGTTTCATTGTGACAAGGGAGATATAGTGTCTTGGAAAGAGCAAAGCCTAGAAGTGAGAAGACCCTGGAGGCAGTCCTTCCCCTGCTTCAACCTGAGGCTGACTGCAGACAGGGTTCTTTTAAGTATCTGAGACTCCATTTCCTCGACCACTCAGAAGGCAGTTTTGTTACCTGTCCTGGTCATCACAAGGCTCTCAAGGGCATAGAAATAAGCGACAAACAAGAAATGGCTTTGAAAATCATCAGGTGCCAGACTGGGAAGCCATGTGTGGTTGAGGAATGATTGTGGGCTTTGGATGTAGGTCGCTCTGGGTTCAAATCCCAATAGGAAATAATTTGGAGCAAGTCACTTAACCTGTCTGAGTTTTAGTTTCCTCATTTCTATAATGGGCATAATAGCATCTATTTCAGGGTTGGTGGTAGGCTTGTGTGCGCTAACAGATGTAAAATATGTTCGATTTTTGTCAGTTCTCTCTTCCTTGTAAGAAGAAAGTGGCAGTTAGGAACTTTGCTCTTTTCCCACTGGCCTGGGATCTCACTTTGCCCCCAGAGTGAGAAGGATGAGGGGCTGGGGGTTTGGCTGTCCTGTTCTTGCTGCGTCCTTGGTGTCTGGCCTGAGGAAGACAGATCCTCTGGAGTTCCTGTGCACCGTGTCTTGCAGGGTCTCCTGTCTGCTTTGTTTCTCGAGGGAAAATGTCTGCTGCTGTTGCTGAGTGCCTCCCAACTGCAATTTGTCTTCAGACTTGCTTGTGTCTGTTGAGAAATTTCATGGATCATTTGAGTGGCCTCCACTCAACTTTCTCCAAATCCTCCCGCCCTGGCTTTGCTCTTTGGGTCTCCTATTTTGTTTTCATACCTGTGTCATGTATCTTCTCATCAGGTGTCTGGTTGTGATCGAGATTTTTCCAAATGTCTGATCTGTTGCTCCCATCCTGGATTCCACAGCTTTGCACAATGAAAACTCTTTTTATTTATTTATTTTTC
Organism: Galeopterus variegatus; assembly: GCF_000696425.1. Taxonomy (NCBI): domain Eukaryota; kingdom Metazoa; phylum Chordata; class Mammalia; order Dermoptera; family Cynocephalidae; genus Galeopterus; species Galeopterus variegatus. The sequence goes on along the minus strand of NW_007728601.1, from coordinate 138,742 downwards.
CTTTACTCCAACACCTCACCCTCTTCTTCCTCTGCCCCTGCACTAAACTTTTCCTTCTCCTCTGGGGTAAATGTTGTCATCTTCCCTTGATGCCATCTCCAGAATGTACTTTGGCTTTCTCTTCCTGGGATGTCTTTGCTCTCCTGGGGTCTCCACCACAGATGGCCCCACTCCTAGAAGTCATCTCCAGCTCACAATCATCGCAGGAAGCACTTTTCCTTTTTCTAGTGACTGTAGGCTAATATCACCAGAAAGATTTCTTAGGGAGGCGTGCTTAGGACAGAGGTGCCATGGAATGAGCAGGACCCCTTAGATTTGATTGTGAGAACATGTATAAACCAACCATAGTGCCTGCCATGTATTAATGTTTCATAATTAGTATTATTCAGTACTGGTTTATTATGGGATGGCATTTTGGGAGGTTGGGATAGAAACTGCTTGCAATGTTTGGAAAGGCGTGAGACTTAATGCTGTGTTGATCTCATCACAGGACATTTTAAGCTCAACTCTGGGAACAGACAAAGAAATATGATGTTGATGTTGAAAGCAGAAAGAGGAATATTTGTCCTACTATGATTATCAATCAATCTGGGGCAGGAATACCACCTCATATTTTGGAAGATTTGCTTAAAAGTTTTATGCCTGTTTGTAAACCCTCATTTTTCCTTATTTTTTAAACTGTAAGTATGCACAAATCTTCTACTTCCATTTTTTAAAAAGTTCATTGACCAGCTTGATCCCCTGTCTAAAATTGTTAGAAATAGCGGTGTTTTCCTTGACCTTATTTACATGGTATTTCTTCCCTTTCTGTTTAAATTTATGCATTATTATAGCACTTCCCAGGATTAGATTTGTATTATAGTTGCTTGAGTGTTGTCTGCCATCTGCCTTTTCTGAGGGACTGTAGGTTTCTGGAAATAAGAAACCTCTTTTGTATCTTTGCATTTTCCACAGGACTAGCATAGCACCTTATATAGAGCAAGCACTTTTTTACTGTTAAATAAAATAAAGTAAATTGTCCATGCCAAGATTAGGAACCAAATGTCAACACATGTCCAATGTAAAAAAATAATTTACAATTTCACAGATTATCTGTAGAAACATTATTGACAAAACTTTTCACTTATGTTCTAGAGCTAGTTTGTATGGATTTAGGAGAGCAGAGTATTAAATGTTCAGGAGTTTTGCAGGATAGTTTGTTAAACCATTGGTAACTTGAAATTGTCTTTGCTGGGAATATTTATATCATGAAAATCAGCAAAGGCTGCAAATTAATTTTTTTTTTCTTTTGAGGGCTGGTTTGCCAGCATTCCATTGATGATAATGACACTGGTGAGCCTGTAACCCTGATAAAAAAAGGCAAACCTTGAGCAATTGATATAACTTGATTTACTATTGGTTGTGACCAAGATTTTCTTAAACAAGCAAAGTTTGCAGTAGAAGGCTAAACAGAAATTCAAACACTGAATGGTCAGTGGGGCAATTCTACAGTTTTCTGAATAGGAAGGGTGAGAGAAAGTAAGGACAGCATGTTTACAAAGCCTTTATGAAGATCAGTTCAGGTCTTCCTCAAAACCAAAAACAAAATCAGACCATAGTTGAAGAAAGTAAGAGACAGCTTCTCCCAGGCAATTTCCCCAAATGGAGAAGCTAATTCAGGGTATTTGGGGGGACTAAGATCTGTATTGTGATCTGTTTCATTGGCTCTTAATATTTAAAATTTTTTTCCTTCCCTGGCATATACATTATTAAGTCTATGGCAGTATTAAGGAGAACTTTTAAAGATTACTATGTTAGAAGAAAATGTTAGAGATGTATTTGGAGTTATGCAAAGCATATTTAGTATATCAAAATAAAGTGGGGAAATTATAAACCACTTCTCACTTTCTAATTTCTAGCAGAGTTAGTAATGTAACACGAATGATTCCTACTTCAGTCTTATCTGCACAGACTGTTTAAACATCATTCTTGTTATTGTACCTGCTAATCCATTAACAACATTTGCATAGAACTTTGTATTTATGAAATTCTGCAAACAATGGTAGTCTAGAGAAAGAATTACAGTCAAGTCTACATACTGTTGTAAGGCAGATCTAGAAGATTGATTAGAACACAATTTTAAGACTTTTTGAAAACTAATAAAAATATCCTTCATCCTAGCCACAAGGTAAGAGAGTTGTATAATCTTAATATAGTAAAATGTTGCTGATCTTCATTTTATTTTTATTTTTTTAAATTAACATGTTGAGACTAAAAAAAAATCACATGAGGCAGCTTAAAAATATTGCATTGTGTATAAATATACTATTTTTGGCTAAAAATCTTCTGGCATTTTAAAACTGGCTTATGAGATACACTAAAGAATTAAGGGAAAGCTGGTGGAGGCTTCCAAACGTTAAGGCAGTATGCAGCAATAGCTCACACATCGTGCTAGCCCCGACTGCTGAAAAGCAGCAGGCATGGACCCCAAACCACCTGATGGAGCGATCTCAGGAGATCTTTTTCAGGCTCCCCACAAGTGCTCCTTGCTTTTCAGCAGTCTGCCGTGTGCATAAAATTAACAACATGCTACAATGGCTTCTTATATCATAAATAGAGTTTCTTAAAGTGATATTCCTTCCCACACTTTTGCAGCCTTCCCGTGAGAATTACTACTGAACTCCGCTTGTTTGAACAGAAGGTGTGAGTTTAAAAGCATGAACAAACACTCTGGTAATATATTAGCTGTCCCTAGTGACGTGTGGATGTTTGAATAACTCGTGGGCTGTGTCTGGCTTCAGAAACCTGTTTAGCTAAATACTAAATCTTCACCAAAACATCTTTTGAGAGATTGAAAGTATTCTAAACAGCTCTCTCCACTGAATTTTTCAGCTGTCCTTTTCATTTTTCACCTGATTGTTTCAATGTTGACCCAAAATAATCACCTCCTTTTGTGAGGATTTTATTTTTAATTTATTACACACACACACACACTATATATATAGATAGATAGTATATCAAACTATACTATAAAGCTATAGTAACAAAAACAGCATGGTATTGGCATAAAAATAGACAAATTAGCTAATGGAATAGAATAGAGATCCTTGAAATAAACCCACATATTTACAGCCAACTGATTTTCCACAAAGGTGCCAAGAATATACAGAGGGGAAAGGACAGCCTGTTCAATAAATGTTGCTGGGAAAACTGAATATCCACAATCAGGAGATTAAAACTAGACCCCTATCTCTCACCATACACAAAAATCAACTCAAAATAGATTAAAGACCTAAATTGAAGTCCTCAAACTATGAAACTACCAGAAGGAAACACAAGGGAAACACTACAAGAAATGAAAGTGGGCAGTGCTTTTTTGAACGAGAGCAAAAAGGCACAGGCAACTAAAGCAAAAATAGATTACTGAGACCATCAAACTAAAAAGCTTCTGCACAGAAAGGGACACTATCAACAATGTGAAGTGACAATCTACAGAATAGGAGAAAGTGTTTGCAAACCACACATCAGACAAGGGACTAATATCTAGAGTATAAAAGGAACTCAAACAACTCAACAGTGGGGAAAAAAAAACAATTAAAAAATGGTCAAAGGACCTGAATAGACATTTCTCAAAATAAGACATACAGATGGCCAACAGGCACATGAAAAAATGTTCAACAGCACTAATCATCAGGGAAATACAAGTTGAAACAACAGTGAGATAACATCTTGCCCCAGTTAGAATGACTGTTATCAACAAGACAGAAAATAAATTCTGGAGAGGACGTGGAGAAAAGGGAACCCTCACATGTTGTTGGTGGGAATGTAAATTGATACAGCCACAGTGCAAAACAGTATGGAGGTTCCTCAGTGAACTAAACATAGATCTACCTTATGACCCAGCTATCCTGCTACCGAGTATGCACCCGGCAGAACTGAGATCATATATTGAAGAGACACCAGCACTGCCGTGTTCATCACAGCACTATTCACAATAGCCAAGAGATGGAATCAACCTAAATGCCCATCAATAGATGAATGAATAAAAAACTGGTATCAATACACAATGGAATACTATTCATCTATAAAAAGAAATGATATCCTATCATTTGCAGCAACATGCATGGAACTGGAAACCATTATGTTAAGTGAAGTAAGTCAGGCACAGAAAGACAAATACCACATGATCTCACTCATATGTGGAATCTGAACAAACAAAAGTGGTTTCCATAGAAGTAGAGAGTAGAATAATGTTTACCAGAGGCTGGGGAGGGGAGGGTTGGGGGGAGGAGAAGGGGTGGACTAATGGGTACAAAGCTGTGCTGTCTGCACTAAGTGAATCATTGTGCAGTATATGCATGTATTGAAACAACACACTGTACCCCACAAAAATAAACAAAAATAAAATTGAAAAACAATTAAAAGATCTATAACTACATAGAACATGTAAAAAAGCAAAATGAATTGGAAAAAAACAAACCAATGTGGGCTCAAATCAGTTTTAAACTGGGTTATGTATAGATATTTTCATGTGAATCATTGTGCAGTATATGCATGTATTGAAACAACACACTGTACCCCACAAAAATAAACAAAAATAAAATTGAAAAACAATTAAAAGATCTATAACTACATAGAACATGTAAAAAAGCAAAATGAATTGGAAAAAAACAAACCAATGTGGGCTCAAATCAGTTTTAAACTGGGTTATGTATAGATATTTTCATTTATACAAATAAAAATTTCATTATGTTGAAAAAACATTTTTTTTTTAAATTGACACGTAATAATTGTACATATTTAGGTGAGGACTTTTAGATCAAACTTCTGTGACTAGCCAATAGTCAAATCAGCTATTTCTAACCAACTGGATGTTTTGAATAAGGAAACATAGAGACATCTCAAGGAAAAGTTGAAGCCAGTTGAACACCTAGTTGAATATGAGTATGTCTGTGGGCGTGAGCATGATGATGTGGTGGGGTGAGGGGGTGGTGATAAACATTTACTTATTGCTTACTAATGCCACTTTAGTAACTCACTTAATCCTCACAAAATCCCATGAGATAGGTCCTATTTTAATCTCCATTTTACACGTGAAATTGAAGCAAAATGAAACAAGCATGCCCAAGGTCATGCAGCTGGTAACCCATGGATCCCAGATTTCAATCCCAGCAGTCTGGCTCCAGAACCCACCTCTTAACTACTATTAAATACCCCAAATGACCCTTCACTATGCTGCATCCAAGAATGACAGGGGTGACATCTGCTGCAACATGTCTGTGTCTTTGAAAAGATAGGCCTCAGCCAGGGCCTGATCTACCACTCTTTCCTGGCTTCCATATCCTACCAGTTCCATATGGATTAGGTCAATTATATAAAGAAAATTCTTTTTTGCTTTTATTGATTTTTTTTCAATAAGCTTAAGGTTTCTATACTTAGCAAATAAAAATACAGGATGCCCAGATAAATTTGAACTTCATATAAACAACAAATACTTTTTTAAAGTGTAAGAATGTCCCAAATGTTGCATGGTACATACTTATATGAAAAATAATTTATCTAAAAATTCAAACTAACTGGCCATCCTATATTTTATCTGCCAACCCTAAATAAGCTGAGCTTCAAACATGATTGCCACCACCATAAAAATCACTTTTTCATCTCTTGGAGATGATAGAAAAAGGAAAAACAACTTGCCTTAGGTTCACTGGGTTGGAGATGAAACACTGATCAAGGTTGTCCTGGGACTGGGTTGAACAGATCAGATATGGCATTTCTATCAATCATAGCTATATTCCCTGGTGTTCTCCAAGTTGAGTTAAGAGTTGCGGAGGTGTGTTTAGTGCACAAGTTATTATACTCTGATAGCTGCACAGCACTGGAAACCCATCACTTCGATTAATGTAAAACCCCTAAATGTTGTTTTAATGATGTGTGCCCCACATTGCAAATGGTCCTCTTTGCTGTGGCTTCTAAAATAAGGTAATCGACCCTGACACCATTTGGCTTGGGACACATAACTCACGTCATGGTCAATTATCTCTTGGTGGACTTCAACACAGTGGGAGTCATTGTCCATGTAATGACTGTGGGGCTTGCAGGGCCCACATAACTGCAAGTGCCTCTCACATGCCTCACCTGTGACTTAAGGGCCAACCTGCATCTACCTTTGCACCCCAGCACTTAGCACTGTGCCTGGCACATTCATAGCTACAACAAATACTCACTAAGCACCTACTCTGTGCTGGATGCCAGGGTCACGGGAGGTAACAAATCAGGTCCTGCTCTTGTTTTTATAGAGTTTGCAGTGTGGAGAAGGTGTTCAATAAATAAGTGAAAGAACACTTAGTGCGGAGACCCAAGGTCTTTGAGAACTGAAGGATTTCTTGGCTACTTTGTATGTAGGTGAAGAAACTGAGGCCCAAGCATGGGTACCATATTGGGAGTCAGAAGACAGCCTTGGAAACTAGCTTTATCATTCAGTCTTTGGGCAAGTCGCCAAACTTCTCTTAGCCTTAGCTGCTCATTTGTCAAATGGAGATAATATTGCCATCTAGGTTTTCAGGCAACAATGAGATGATGGTCTAGAGACTGAGAAGCATTACATCATTGTAAAGTATAACGTTTGAAACTATAGAACTGAAGTTGCATAGTTGAGCACTGAAAATGAGAGAGGCAGCTTAGTATAGTGGTTAAGAGCAGGAATGCTGGAGCCAGGCAGCCTGGGTTCATATTCAGGCTCTGCCACTGAAGTTGCATAGTTGAGCACTGAAAATGAGAGAGGCAGCTTAGTATAGTGGTTAAGAGCAGGGATGCTGGAGCCAGGCAGCCTGGGTTCATATTCAGGCTCTGCCACTTAGTGACTGTGTGACCTCTAGCAAGGCATTTAACTCTCTGTGCCTCAGTTTTCTCATCTGTGAAATGAAGACAATCATGGTACTTACCTCAAAGGATCATGTGAGCATTTATTAAATTAATGGATGCAGATATAACAAGCACTCAGTGAATGGTATTTGTAATCAATATCCATTGCAACATCTGGGTACAGAGCGGTGGATGTGATGTTTTTAGGCCGTTAACGCAAATCGCCCATCTGATAGTCATCCTTCCATTCCAACATAAGAGAGTAATTTTCAGAATCTAACAAAAAGGGATGTAAATTCCACTGTCTGTTTCAAAAATAATTTTTAGGTCAAGAGATGCTTTTATAATCGTGTACTTTGATCAGAAACTTTTGAAAAGCCCCAAATCAAAATATCAGGAATGGAGAATGGAGAGAAATGGAGAACTGATTTATTCATTCATAGTCAATAAAGTAAGCATGCAGTAGCTGGATTGTAACGACCCCTCCAAAGTGAGATTTACAAGATGTAATACTGGAAGACAGATTTATCCCAGTTGAAAGTGCATTGCTGTTGAAGCAAGTTCCAGTGGAATTTATAAGACGAAGCCTCTGAATGAGAAGGACTTGGAGGCCTTGGGGAGTCAGAATCATGAGGTTTGCTAGGCCCAAGTTGGATTTACATTTTCAAGGCCAGTTAAAATGTTTTCTGAACATATTGCAGGGAAAGGAGAAAAACAACCCAGAGCAGGGGCATCAGCTTTGTTTAAAACTTCCTTTTACTTGGGACAGTTGGGTTTATAAATCAAAATTATGTGTCCAGTGAGGAAAAGGGAAGTAAAACTGTTTCCAAAAGAAAAAAAAGAAAAGAAAGCAAGTGATTCATTTTGGCCTAAATAATTGAAAATGCAGAAAGTCCAAGCATTCTTAGCTGCTTGTCCCTGAGCTTATTTGTCGTTTTTAATGTCGTGCAGCAGTTTCCATGATGAAGGCCCGGAAGATGAGCCATCGCCATGGTAAATCTTTAAACTATTTGTTGAAATCAATTGGAGCCCAGTCCTTAACTACTTAGAGAATTTGACTTTCCCCTCACTTGGGGTAGGATCCAAAATGAAGCAGCAGAACCATGATTGTGTTTATTTTGTGTAAAGGGAAGGAGAGAAGGGAGAAAAGAAGGAGAGGAAAGAGGAAGGGAAGAAAGGAGAAAAGAAGTAACTAAGAAAAGAAAAACAATGGGGACAAAATGTAGCTTTTCTGGAGATGCTAAGTCAGATTTCTAAGTCTCACACCAGCATGTTCGCTGGGCATTTGGTTCACCTTTAGGGACTGAGTCACATCTGCATATGGGGCTGTAAGTGACTAAGACTCAAACAAGACATAGAATGTGAGCTTGTTGATGGCTCTGAACTATCACAGCCTTGAATGGTGCCACCAGTCTGAGGAAGTCCCGTGCATTCCCTTGGAGTCTGGAGTCTAAGGATAACATCAGCCTGAGAGCAGGGAATAGGATTTCCTGACTTCTCAGGGTTTTCCTGCTAGGAAGCCCAAGAACATTGGAAAATACCTGTTCTCATTATAAAACACAGTAGGGAGAGTTAAATAGCACGAGAGAAGGTAGCATCGTGGGTGGAGAATGCCAAGGCAGGAGATTTTTTTTTTTTTTTTCCTGGCTGGGGGAATTGAAGAGGGCTTCTTGGGGGAAGTGGCTTTGAAGCTGAGCCCTGGGGTGTGGTAAAGAGTCAAGAGAAATGGTCAGCAGAGGGGCTAATGGACTGAAGAGCCATAGAGGGGAGCAACTCAGGACCTTCTGGTCGGTGAGAATATTTATAAATAATGGATGGTGCTTCTCATAAAGTCAGACAAAGGTAGTAATTCTACTTACTTATCTATTTATAATATGAATGAAGATTTAAAGTCCCGTTTCTCTATCTGCTAACACTTAGATATACTACTATAGAGACTGGAGTATTACATACTTTGCCCCAAAGACATAATTGTTTTAAAATTTACAAATTATTATACTCCTAGGATGAAAAAGGAGTAAAGAGCTTGCAATATAACCCATATTCTACAGGTAAAGTAACTGAGGTACAGAGAGGTGAAGTGGCTGGTTAAAACATCACAAAACTAGTCAGTGACAGGGCAGGTACTAGAACCTTAGCCTCCCAATTCCAAACGCAGGGTTTTCCCTGGCATATTACTCTCAAGGAGCTCGTAGAGTTCACTTGATAAATACATAGAAGCAATTATTACCTCAAAGTACTCTCTGTTTTCCCTGTGATTTTTTTTCTTTTTACCCATTGTTTGTTTAGGAGAGTGTTGTTAAATTTCCACACATTTGTCAGTTTTTAAAGTTTCCTTCTGTTGCTGTGGTTAGAGAACATATTTTCTATGATCTTAGTCTTTTATTTTTTTGAAGGAAAAATTTAAACAAACAAACAAAAACAATTCATGGAAAGATTTCCATTATCTTTCAATTCTATTTTTCCACAAACTTTTCGAAGAGCCCTTGTGTTTATATTTTGTTTTATTGATTTTTTTAATGCAATTTATATTGCTAAACTTAGGTATTTAATTTCCATCCTTGATTTCTTTTTAAGTGGCTTGTTGATTTTCTTAGAAATTAATTTAACTTTGAAAAGTTTATTCATCTTCCTCTGTTAAAATTAATGTGAGAATTGCATGCTTTTGGAAGACTTTAGAGAGCTATTTCAAATAATTGTAAAGATTATAAAATGAAATATGTAAATTAAAAAATAAATAAATAAAATTAATAAAGCAAAAAAATAAATAAAAATAAAATAAAATTTGCATTTCAGCAATGCAAATAAAGGAGGCATGTTCATCTGCTTCATTAAATTGAATGAAACAAAAAAAAAAAAAAAAAAGTAGAAGCAGCCATTTGTATGCTTATGACCCAAATAAGGAAACTCAAAAGCAGCTACAAGACTAATACCGATCCACGCCTCCTCAGGGCTCAGAAAAAATTCAGAAGGGAATTTAAAAATTCAGGCTGTGATTTACATGGCTCATCTTTGCAAACAAGATCTCATCCAATTGTGGGAGATGTAGAAATGTATTTTATGTAAGTAGAAAAATAAGTGCTTTCTGTTTTTAAGTTTCAATACCTGGTGGCCATTTTAAGAACAGGAGAATGATAAAGTTTTGTTAGTTGGCAAGCTTCTGATTTTTATTAATTGACCTCAATTAATTTACATAATTTTTGTTTCCATTCAGCCAAGAGCCAGTGATACCTAGCCTTTCTTAAGAACTGATTTCTGATTGGATAAGTTCAGGTGTGTGCCTACCTTCCAATAGAGAATGTTCTGGACTGGAAGCTCCCTGGGGTCAGGTATTGTTTTATTCATCTCTGTATCCCCAACAACCAGGACAGTGTGTCCCACTGTGGCATTCAGTTAAAGCTCTTAAATGGATGAATACCCCTATACAGTTTTTTATTCTGAGCTATCAAACCCTTGTTCTTTCAACAACTTGACTTATTAAAATGACAGCCACCAAAATCCCAATTTGTGTGTTGCTATGGCATGTGATGTGATTTCCTGAGACATGCCTTGTGGTGAATGATTCCCCCAGCTGGGTTTAGGGCCCCACTACAATATAGATTAGATAGCATTCCTTTTTTTAGAACCAGTTTAATCAAGCGCAACTTCCCTTTTCCTAACCCAGGACTAAACAAGTCAGACTTTGGCTTTCTAATTTATCAGACTGTAAATTACAACAGCAAAGGTCTTGTGTGCAGCCAGGGATTTTCCACACAGAGTGAGGGAGATCCTGGGGGGCCAGGCATAGCGGATTTGACATGTGACTCATGGTTCGGGTAGCATTACTTGTGAACATAAAAAGGTCAAGTAGAGAAAAGCTATATTCCATAAAAATAAATTAAAAATTTAAAAGCTCTCCTTCATGCCACTGGAATTTTGAACTCTGCTATAAAATGATTAATCAGAAGATGTATCAAGTAAGAAATGAGGAATAACTAAATAAATGGGAAATAAGGCAACTTTACAAAGCACGGACAATTAGAAAATAAAGCAGAAGCTGCTAGAAAGACCCAATTTTTATATAACTCACAGACTTTCATAAGAAGGAGTGTCCTTTCTCTCTGTAACCTAATGCTCTCTATAGTTTTTGTTGGCAGAAAACAATAGTTAGCATATATGTTATTGTATTTCTAGCTATACTTCCATTCTGAAACTTAAATATTAGTTTATATAATTATGGTTAATTACATTATGGTTAGGTACATTAAATAATCACCCAACTTGACACCCAGTTGTGAATTAGAAGAAGTACTAAATTCAGGCATATTTGAAAATGTTACAAATTTGCATAAAACATAAAAAGGAACTTATAATTAAAGAAGAATCTTACATTTAAAAGAAGAGGTGATTAAATGATCTCTGAAGCGACCTCCAATTCTGAGTCTGATAACTGTAAACAGCCTTGAGAACACAAACATAAACAGACATACAATTCACGCATTTCCTAATTGTTTTTTTGCTCTTCATAGCTGGCATTTTGGATTCATGTTCCACTTGTAAAGAGATCATTATTTCCTCTGCTTTGTTCCTTCCAACTAAATGGCAACCTCCTCTTGGTACAATCCAAACCTTCTAGTGCTTCCTGCGAGGCTCTGTACTCTGTGGGCAGAAATGAGAATTAATGGAACAAAGGCATTGTATTCTCTAATTTGAACAGGCTGAGCTTTACTATGAGGTCTGAAACGCCTCTCTAACGGGTCTTGTATTTGACCTCTGATCTCATACTCACATGAAGGAATGAAATATAGCAGGTGTATGAGAAATGTGAAACGGATGGATAAAGGATGAAGGGGCTGTAGGTTGTTCTCAGCTTGGAACAAGAAGGAGGCAGCTCTGTGCCCTTTGGAAGAATAGGGATTTGAATTGCTTTTGCTTTGCCAATGAAGCCCAAGTAGGTTCTGAAGAGTCCCCAAACAAGATGGCAGGATGGAAGCAATGGCTGCGTCTACGGGAAGAGCCCACGTGAAGCCCAAGTAGGTTCTGAAGAGTCCCCAAACAAGATGGCAGGATGGAAGCAATGGCTGCATCTACGGGAAGAGCCCACCTATCCAGTGCAGCATCTGCTCCTGTCTGATTTCCTTCTCTTGCCTTAAAGAAAAGGGATGATGGAGGCTGCTGGGCAGACTTTATAGTGATCTATTGATCTGAAGAACAGAAAGTTAGGCCATGGACCTGAGGAAATGGAGAACAGAGAGAAGTTACTCATCAAGTTGGAACAAGAACCCTGATATTTGGATTTCCTCTGAGTCCGGTGTTCTTTTCTCCAGATTGCTCCAGAATGCTTGGTATGCCATAATCATTTTCCTGTTTTCATCCAGTCTAGGCTTTCTTGTTGTTTTCTCTCTTAAACCACAGACTGACTACTAACCAATTTTTTTTTTTTTGGTTGTTTTGTTTTGTCTTATTCTAGCTCTTCTGGGAGCTAAGCTCACTCCATTTATCTGCAATTTAGATCATGAACAACCATCCCTCTTAGATTAGACATGTCCCAGTAGAGGCCGCTCCATCCTACATTTTCCTCTGGTGAAGAGAAGTGCTCCAAAGGTGACCCAGCCACCGTGGGGAGAGGAGCACAGCAAGTCCCACGACTGTGATGTACGATGATATTTCTGAAGAAAGTCAAAACCATTTAGAGAGCAGACTTTGATGAATTGCAGGAAATGGTGGATTTGCAACCATTCCAGAATTCCCAGGGACTGATTGTCATCGGGTGGTGATAAGAATTTTAACTAGCATGTTTTGGATCCAAGGCCAAGGACGGGACTCAGAAGCATCTGTTTGCGTCTCCCGCAATACAGCATTTGTTTCTGGGAGGAGTGGTTAAAATTGTTTTTAACTTACTGAGACTCATTTCCACTTGTCTGCCAAGGCCAAGAATTAGCAGAAAAGGAAAAATAGGCTACTCACAATACTCTGCCATAAAGACAGAAAATACCCACCTCCCGCCCCTACCCTGAGGGGACACTTCCTACAAGGAAACAAACCCACATTAATCATTAACATGAGCACAAGGCTGCCAGGGAAAGGACTAACATGTCTTCCTATATCAATGGGCCTCCATCCTTCACTCACTGCTGCTACTGGATCAAGATTCAGCAGGGCGTCGCTGTGCATTCTGACCACCTTTAATCTCTTGGTGGGTAACCAGTGCATATCAATATAACAGAACGAGAACACAACTGAGCTAATTGCAAACATTATCCCAATATAGAGCATGATAACTTGGTTTCATTAGAACTGTCAAGGGTAAAACTAACAACTGAAAGGAACCACAGTGAATAAAGGCTTGGCGAGGAGATGAGGGCCCGATGGTTTCTCCTTCTTCTGACCCTTTGTGAAATGCTATCCCTGAAACTCTCATTATGTTATTGTGAGAATACTGGTGACCCCTGCCATCTCACTTGTAAGTGCTTCTCCATCTGCCCCTGTCATGCGTGGTGTTAGGCACATGGTACATACTCCATACACACGTTGTAAATTGATCTTTTTTTCAGGTGGTAAACCCAAAGAAAGGATTTTGTAGGAACAAAACCAGGTCTTCTCCTTCCAACACAGTTATTAAAGTATTCAAAGCATGAGATATTTTTACAAAAGCCTGTAGTGTTTAATAAGGCTGGCTATTTAGGAAGTGGTGACAATGTGCAATGTGCAAAAAGGGGAAGGCTCGGAGGTGCTGTGGTAACAATGCAGTTACTTAAAGAATATTTAAACTACAAATATCTCTGTGGTTTTTTATTTGGTTCCATGCGACAGTCACTCTGAGAAATTTCTCAAACCTTGGCTAATCACTTAAAATGTAAGGCTTACCAAATGTTTATACTTCCCCAAATGCTCTGGTTCTTCTAATCCCCACTTTTTTTTATTTGATAAAGGTAAGCAATTCAAGGCCAAGAAAAGCTACTGAGGAAAATCAAGAGAATGTTAGCAGACAGATTAAAAAAAAAAGAAAAAGAAAATGAAAAAAAGGCTGTAACTCCAAAGTTGCAGGAAAGTTTCAATAATTGATACAGAAGATAACCAAAATGCGTCTTCTGAAGGCCAAACATTTGATCCGTAAAAATAGTGGGATATGCTCAGTTTGTGTGAGTGTGGAGAAAACTCTAGCTGAGAGGGACTGGAGCCCCAGTGTCCCAGTGTGTGCTAGGTCACACCGAGGGAAGCAGCCGGGCGTGTGTGTGTGTGCGTGTGTGTGTGTGTGTGTGTGTACATGTGTATGTTTGTGTGCTTTAGCCTGATTTGGAATAACATTTGCCCTTCTCAGTATCTCTTCATTTGACTAACCATTGACCTAAATCTTAGACATACCCTTATGTCTCCAGTAAGTGGTGGTTTAGTAAAACGTGGATTCTGCTGACTTTCTCAGGGAGGTGGAGTTAGGTCTGTGGACTGGGGCAGACATTGATGTGCACTACAATAGCAGCATAACTATGACTTTCTGAGCTCTGACCTGCAGAGGGAGAGTGACCCAGTGATGTTCCTCACATTGGCCAAGGTCAGCAGGAGGCTTTTATTGAGCTGTTTCGTGAGTGTTAGTCTTGTTTAACCAGCTAGATATGAATTTCTGGAGGGCAAAAGACATGGTTCATACTTTAAAATTTTATGTCACTTCTTTTAAAAACCATTCTCTGTACCTGGAACAGTACATAAAATGTGCCCGAGCTACACTTGATGAATTAATGAAAGATGGCTCCACATTGGAGGTTCTGCAATTGCTGTATTGTCATAAGTTCACTCCTCAGAGTCTAGGCTTGGTGCACTCCTTATGTCCCTAGGCCTTGTCCCTATAATCCTGCCTTCTCAACTGTATACCAGGTTAATCCTCCCACCACCTACGGCAGGCAATTTACTATGGTGGGCCAGTGGCTGGTAAATCAGACCATCAGAACCAGAATCATTAGTCTAACAGAATCCAGAACCCTGAGCTGGATGGCCTATGGCACCACTTATACTTGGTATGCGTAGGGTAAATACATTTCTATATAACTTGTTTTGATAGTGAATATAGTTGACATATTTTAAGTACCAACTGCATGCCATGGTCCAAATGTGTACATACACTATCAGTTTTTCTTACAAACATCTTTTTGGGTGTGTATGAGGACTCCTATTTTACAAGTGAGGAAATTGGGTCTCAGGATGATTAAGCCATTAATTAAAGGACGTACAGCTAGTAAGTAACAGAACTAGAATTTGAACTCATGTCTCTCTGGCTCCAAAGCCCATGTTTCTACCACCAAACACACTGCTGCTCTAAAAGCAAGCAACCCAAAATAAAACAAACCATTTGGTTCATCATAAATATACAAATTCACAGCTGCTTTAAGAAGCTGAAATTTTAAATAATTATTCTGGATGCTCTTACACCCAAATATTATAATCCCTTTTATGAAGTTAAGACTTTCAATTTTGTAAACAACTACGTCTTCTGCTATCTCATCTTATCTTCACAATAACCCTACATAGTATATAAGGCTTAAGTCATTTGGATTCCAGACACAAGTGTAAAAATGATGTTTCAAAAATTAGGTAAGTAACTTGCTCAAGTTCATCCTGTTAGAAAATGGCAGACCTTGTAGCCTCTTTCAGGTCTTTTCACTCTTTACTAATAAGTCCCTGTGTAAGGCACTTGGCTCATGTGCATCGACTGATATGAGCCCATTGTGAGCTATCAGTCGTAATCATATAAAAAAGTCAGCAGAGAAGCCGTTGAGGTAGTCCTGGGCCCTCATTTCTCCATCCTACACTCTGTTTATGACTTTAATGTGACTCTCAGGGTGTTCCCTCCTTTGCGAGACAATTCATAGAATCATTCTGCATGGATACAAAATAATGAAATTTGAGGGCTTGCAGTTCAAATAGCCTTAGCATTTCTCCAAGTTTCGGCTTTAGATTCCTTTGTTAGGATGATCTGACTCTGCGGGAGGCTTCTAAATGATTGAAATGAAAATAGCTTCCATGATTGTTTTCATAATTGTGTCTCAGCTGATAATTTGCATGTCTAGCTGCTAGGTCTCCCTCCTTCCCCTCCATTTTCACTACACTGTAAATGGAATCTTGGGAGGGTGCGTGGACTATTGACTTCAACTTAACAGTGGGTGGCAGGAACTCAGAAGTTTAATCCCAGACCTGCTACTAATTTCCTGGATGGCTTTTGGTCCATCCATTAATCTCTCTCTATCACTGTTTCCTTCCCTGAAGGAGATAGCAAAAATAATGGGATGTTTTATGCATTAACACATTTATAATCCTAATGTGCTCTGTAAAAGCATGGTTTTCTGGAAATGCTCAGTGGTAGAAGGTAAATCAAAGGAAAACCAGTTTCTTGTTCTTTAATATGGCATATTGACAGTCTCTACCTTTTTGTGACTGCCGTAGTTAGAAATTAGAACTGAGATGGATTAAAGAGCTGAGTGGTTTCCTGTACTAAAAGCACTGTACTTTCAAATGCTCAGTCCCGAGTTATCTAATAATCACAGAGGTACCTTAAAGTAAAGATGAGTAAAGGAGGGGATTCTTCTAGTATCAGGACTAATAAAATTAAAATCTCATACTTTCTCAAGAGGAACATTTTCATTAGTCATGGTGAAAGTGAAGCTGAAACTGGGCTTCTTAGGACTTTGGCTGGAAGTACTTACGTTTTTTATATAACACAACTCTGGTTATGAATTTCACAAATATTTCACTGCATCATCATGACTTATATGAGACCAGGGAGGACAAAATCACCTCCAAGAAGTCATTCTGGATGAACTGCATTGCACACTCTCTAAGAAATGTCTTGCCTATTTTGCCTCTATAAATTCTTCAGCCTCCTAGGAAGAGATGGGAAAGCTCTAAGGAGATTATAAGTTATGTGTGCAATGGCCTCAGGCAAGATAGAATTAAAATGTGGTTCAGTTACAAAATCACAGTCAATCCAATCTGATTTTTAAAATGTGATTCTACAATTTAAGTATATTGTTTTGTTTTTACACTTTAGCATTTTCTTTATTCAGGGACTATGGGTTTTGACATTAGAACTGGAAAAATTAGCAAATAATCAAAATTAGTTCATTTTTAAAGAAACCATTTGACCCCACAGGTTTTTTCTTGTAAGGTAAAATTATAGTGTCTGCTTTTTCATGAGTGAGTCAAAGTGGATCATGTGGTCATATGAGAAAATAAAATCTAAGATAAATTTTGGGAAAGCCATGAGCAGATAAATTGCTCTAAAACAGGACATTTTTCAGTGTCCACACTGCTTTCAAAAATTTCCTATAATGAAAAATAATCTGGAGGGTCTCTGTCAATAGACTTGGATATTGCATCATGGGAGATAGCAAATGATTAGCCTTTTTGAAATTTATTTTTGGAGCTTTCCCAGTCCATCTATCTATAAATCATTTGTAATAAGTATAGTCAAGGGTTTCAGGTATGATACTAACATGGACTTATGTACAGTATACCACAAAGTTCTTTGATGAGACTCAGAATATTGTGGGAGACATACAATTGAGATTCATCTAAGTAGTAGTTATCCCATTATCCCATGTAACTTCCAAATTGAAAATGCCCCCTTACAAACTGTTTCTGGTAATTGTGGTCTAGGTTATTCAGATCTACCTTTTTGTTAAAAACAATAAAAAATGTTGGATCAAATTTTTATTTAAAAATCAACTTACAATCTTTGAAGTGCTGAAAAAATAATGAGGAAATTTTAGGCCAATTCATAGATGAAAATCAGTATCCGAAAGATAGGTAAAATATTGGAATACCCAAGCTACTTATGCCTTTAAAATATTTTCCTATGCAGCATGTTTAGATTTTAAGCCAGTGATTCTGTAGAGTAAGGGGGACAGAAGTCAAGGCCCAAAGAATGCTGAAGGGGGGGGGGGTTTACGGGATACTCTTCTCTCTAATTAAGTTGAGACCCAGACATCTATATACTTAGGGCTGAACCAGAACTAAACTCACTTTCTTATCCCTAATGTTAGGGAGTGTAGAAAAGACTATATCAGTGATGGGAAGAGCAGGAGAAGAGAAGGAAAGGAGAGGGGAAAACCACCAAGACTATCCCTGAGATAGCTACAGACTGGTACAGATTTGTACCTTGGACATGTATAATCTTGGTGAGCCATAGAACCTCAAGCTTTGGTTTGAGATAGTCCATGCCTAGAAGTGCCTCAGATACCTGGCAGAAGTAAATACAAAGGTTCTCTGATGGAGGAAATTATTTTTCCTGGGTTGTAGATTATTTTTCAATAGTAATGATCAGCGTGCACTCAAAGATAAGTAGATACCCAACCCAAGGAAACAAGCAATATGAGTGAGAACTAGCAGAAGCAAAACACAAGCAGCAGAAATAGGTTAGCACAGATATCATATTTTGGAATTATTAGGCCGATCTTATACAACAAGTAACTTTACCACATTTAAAATAATAAATAAAAAGCTTGAAAATATCTACAGGACATAGGAAACCAAAAAAAGTGACAGAGAAGAGATTTAGGGTTTCAGGATCTCATAATGTAACTGAAACTTGAAAAGGGTAGAAATGACATCTTATCCACCGAGCTTCTTCCCTAATTCTGATCAGCAATGCGAATTTCAACATGGTCAGTGTCTTCATAAACCTCAAGGAAGCAGATAATGGGGTATATCTCCTTTATCCTGCCTACATGATAGTTATCTCAGCAAGTCAATGAAAATAATTGCTCACCACCCCATCTCACATAACACAAACCTCCAAATGAACAAGAACAAACTGAGCTCAGCTTAGTGGTTTCTGCCACATAGTAAATGGTTATGTAAACAGTAACTTATTTTTCACCATAAAGGAAGTTGTTTTAGCACTTGTTGACAGAGAACTCTTTCGCGTGGATAAGACAGTCTTATAAGACAGTCTTTTTACAAACATCACTTGGAATCACAAAGAAAGACTCAGGCTAAGTTCGACATTCCTGTCATTGAACAATTTATTTTCTTTCAAGTATTAACTGTTTCTACTCTATATTTTTTTTGAATATTTATGTCAGGGCATATTTTCTGAGCATGTGTGGGTGTGCGTGTATGTATGGATGTATGTGGCATGCTCAGTGTGTGTATATCTGAGTGTATGTAGAAGCGGCATGTGATTGTGCACGTGTATGAGTATGTACATGGTGGTGTGTGTGTGTGTGTGTGTGTGTGTGTGTGTGTGTGTGTGTGTGTGCATGCACGTATGTGTGGTAAGTGTATGCCTGTACCCTTTACATTTCTGAAATGAGACTCAGAGCTTTGAGTCATACATCAGGACTTCCTTCTTTTCTGAGTTTTAGGCTTAATTGCTGACAGCCATTTGTAACCAAGTTCCCCTAAACATCCACACATGATGGAAACATGGAGACCTGGACAGTTGGGCTCAAATCCTTCAGGCTTATGAGAAATTTGTTCCAATTTATTGAAAAACATTCTTAAAGTGGACATGAGCCAAAGACTGGGGCTGGGAAAAGTGATGTTTACATGGTCCCAATGTTGTGATCTCCTGAACCCAGAAATTTCTGTGAGTGAAGTAATACAGACAGCTCAAAAACTTGCACTGGTGTTCAGAGGATCAGGCTTAAAGAATCATGTGTATACATGTGTGGTGTGTGCTTTGTGTGGTATGTGTGGTGGTGGTGGTGTGTGTGTGTGTATGCATACATGTGTGTGTTGTGTGTGTCTGTATTGTGCTGATGTATGTGTGTGGTAGCAATGTGCGTGTGTGTGTGTGTCTGTATTGTTCTGATGTATGTGTGTGGTAGCAATGTGTGTGTGTGTGTGTGTGTGTGTGTGTGTGGTGCATGCTACACATGCTTGCATCGTGAGGTTGCATTAGAGAGCAGTGACTCCGGGTGTCCTGGTAGTTCTGAGTAGACTTCTGCCAACATAATAAATATCACCATGGTTGCAATCCTTCCATTGTAAAATCATTAGAGTAACAACCTGTAAATAAAATAGAAAGTGCTGGAAAGATAATAAGAGATTTTTATAATAGCTGGAATGTTTTTGAAGTGAGTTTTTTTGAAGGATAGTTTGGATCCCCTTCAACAAAGGGTACAAAGTGTATCTCCTTAGCAATCAATACTCTAAAGCTGGTTTTTAGCAAGTTTCTGGCACATAGTGGCAACTCAAAAATATTTCTTGAATAAATGAGTAAAGGCATTAAAGCAAAGTGATGAAGAACTGAAAGTTAATCTTGGACAAGTTACTTAAACTCTCTGTGCCTCCGATTTTTAATTTGTAAAATAAGAATAAGAATAATACCTACGTCTGGCAACCATGAGGATTACAAGTGGTAGTACAGGCAAATCCTATAGTGTAGTGTAGTGTCTGACCTGGAAAATACAACGTAAATGCAATTTATCATGGTCGTGGCAATCACTTCCATTTTACATAAATAGGAGACTAAAGTATCAAGAACATTTTGATTTTGGGATCACACATCTAATTATGTCTTTAAGAATGATTGTGTTGACTGGGATGTTATCTGCCTCTCCTCACACTGTCTCCCTTGCAGGAGAATCTCTGTAAGACAGACAGTGTGAAGTTGTGTCTAAATCGAGCAGCTAGAGTAGAGTCCAACCCGGGGTCTTGGGCCAGGGTTTCCTGGAAAGCCCTCTGATTGGCAGGAGGGGCCTCTTTCTGGTTGTCTTCCCAACTTCTTTTAATTCCAGTAACCCCTAGTGCCGAGCTCCCCTGTAATCTGGGAAGAAAATGGTTTTCATCTGCCTGGAAAGAGTGCACGTGACCCAAGCAAATCCGTCTTGCAGCCGTCACATTCTCTGCTGCAGGAGCGATTATTCATCTCCTTTCCTAGCTGGTCGTTGAGGAGCCGAGAATAGCGGGCACTGACCAGAGGGGATCGACGTAGAGCCCTGGGGGCAGTGGGGCTCCGGACGGAGGAACACCACCCTCCATGGCAGCACATGGGCCTCTAGCGGCTCACAAGCAGCTGACAGACGGCTCAATCATTTCCTCGGGGCCGCGGGCTCCGGCACCAGCTGGCTTTGACATTAGTGCTCAGGCCTTGACTGACAGGGGACTTGCCCTTGGCTGCGCCCTAGAGGCCTGTGAGAGTCTATTCAAACTCCTCCTTTAGTCTGTTGATTTACTGTCCCTGTTGGCTGGTTGTTGATCCATTTTTCCTCTCCGTTTGCTCGCAGGGCACCCCAGAAACCGTCCTCTAGTAATATATTTGGTTTATGATTTCCTCAGGAGCTGAAGAAGAAAAACAACCTAGGTGGTGCACCTGTTGGATTTTAATGTGCACAGTGCCCTTTAGCCACGAAGGCACAGAAAGAGACTGTGCAGGTCCCATGGCCATATGGAGCTCACATTATTCTATCAGGATGCCAGCAGAAGCTGAATTAGGTCCCTTTGAAATATATTTGTTATTTTATTTGGACCCTGCTGCCTCTAAGTCTGACTTTGGCCAATGTACCACCGCCGTCTATCAGGATGCCAGCAGAAGCTGAATTAGGTCCCTTTGAAATATATTTGTTATTTTATTTATAGCTCCATTTGGACCCTGCTGCCTCTAAGTCTGACTTTGGCCAATGTACCACCGCCAAGTATGATTCCAAATGTCAAATACCAGGGAGCCAGCATGCCCCAGAAGTGGCCAGAGTGCTCTGCAGATGGGTGGCCCGCTCCACCACGGGCGAGGTTTAAGAGCAAATGTGACTGGTTCATTATTGACTTCCCAGCAGACACAGAAGTTGGGTCACATGCCCTCTGCCCAGTGCTTAAAAGACACTCAGCTGGTCTCAAAGGAAGTCAGTCCAGGAGAAATTAAGTCTCCTCTGTTTCTCTTTCTAACTTCTCTATCAGACACAAGGGAGGGTTGTGGGGCTGCTTGAAATGAATCTGCTCACGGAATACATTTCTATTCTGAACTGGACTGTGTAGGGAGTGAGCAGCGTTCACCCACAGGACGCAAAGCAAATCGATGTCTGACCTTTCTGGTTTAGGTGTGAATTTTAAGGGCTACATAAATCTCTCTCTCTCTCATTTTTCTTGAATTTAGAGTGACAATCGAAAAGAAGTAAGAGGGGTTAGGGGCACAGAAAAAGGGAGCTGTAGTAAGTGTGTATAATTATCAGGTATATGTGCATGCAAGAAGCAGGTGAATGTATAACAAATAGTTTGGCCTGTGACTTCCGGGTTAACACTTAGACCGGTGGTTCTTGAAGTGTAGTCCCCAGACCAACAGCATGACTTGACAACATGTTAGGAATTCAAAATTCGGGGCCCCACCCCCGGCCCACTGAAACAGAAACCCTGGGATTAAGGCCAAATGATCTGGTTTATCAAGGTCTGTAGGTGATTCTGATGCACGCTCAAGTTTAAGGGCAACTGATCCGTACCAACAATGTTTTCTTAATCATCAGTTTACTTTTGATTATGGAGAAGTGTCATGCTTAGGGTGGAAGATGACTTTCAGCTCAGGAATGACAATGATGCTAAGTATTTTCAAAAGGAACAAAATAACAAAAGCACAGATTTATGCATAGTTCTACCTCTGACTGCTCTGATCCTGGCAAATGAAGGGTGTTGTTTTCTCTGTTTATGAAAAACAGCAGCAGAATGTCTGTCTTTGCTGCAGCTTTAGGAGACTCTAAAAGGCTCACTTTTGTGCCTCAAATGGAACAACCAAGTACAGTGAAAGTCTGATTTTAACATATCCTTCTGACAGGGCTCACTTCTGTCCCAGCGTGTAGACACAGACAACAGGGTGTGAGAGAGAGTTTCAACGCAGAGTCCACATCGTTGTGCCCGCTGCAAGCTACATTCTAAGCTGTTGCAGCTCTTACGTCACTGTCTAAAGTTGGATGTTGCAGTATATCTTAGAACAAAATAAAACTGCCTAAATCTCCTGACAGGTCCTTTGACAATAGTGGATGTGCTGGAGGTGGACATATTGGGTCTCTAACCAGGTTTGTCTGTGGAAGATCTTATTACATGTGACTCTGCCGTCAACTAGCTTTGTAACCCTGGGTGTTTTCTGTGTCTTCATTTCCTCATCTTACAGATGAGGAGCTTGGACAAGAGAACCTGTAAGATTTTTTTTAAGAGTTTATGATTGTCTGATTCATCCTAGAGTCCCTGAATCACTTAATTGGAGAAAAATGATCTTTCCATGTGAGAGATTAGCCTCTTTACTCACCTGAACATGCAAAATTGCCACTCTTACTTAGAATATTTAATTTAGACCCTGCTGAGTTCAAAAATTATTTATAAAAAATAGATTCACAAGTGGTCCTTGTTACCGCTTGTCATTTTAATGTACAGCTTGCCAACAGTAGTTATCATAAGTGTACTGAAAAAGGATGTGTTTACAAGAGTTGCTTTGGTCAGAATCCACAAAGTCTCGATGCAATAGAAGTGTTTGGCTGAGGAAGAGGTGCGGCTTTTCTCTGGGGAGCTATGCCAAGTCAAACTGTCTCCCAGGCTTTCGGGGGAAGGGTTTGGAAAACATCCTGCTGAGACCTTCCGTTTGGGTGTCTACACAATGGCCTGCAGGTGCTAATCAACACACCTGCAAAGTCTTGTCAACATACATGCCGACAACTTTTAATAATCTCCAGCTGAAATGATTTCTAGGTCCTGGGAGAATGCTGCCCCCTTAACATCTGGGAGGAATCTGAACTTTAATGCCAGACCCAAAAGACTCACCCTCAGGAAACAGCCAGGTACTAAATGCACATTCTTGGGAAGCTCTGGTCTTTGCCAGAGTTTAACATTGACTCCTCAAACCTTGGTATTCCAAATCCAGGCTTAGGTCTCTGATTTATTCTCTGCAGGTTGCCCAACTGTGGCTCACAGTCACCTTGTGAAACTCAGTGAGGAAAACCAAGGCCCTACATAAGGATATCATCCAGAAATCCTAAAAGGAAAAGAGTTGTTCCTAAGATTAGATGCAAGGAAGAAAGAGAGAGAGAGACAGAGAGAGAGAAAGAGACAGAGAAAAAGAGAAAGAAAAGAACCATGCAATTCAGGACTAGTGGACAAGTGTAACTGGAAATCTTTCAGATCCTTCATTAGGTTCAGGAAAAAAAAAACCCTTTAAATATTCTGTTTCATTTTGTGTTTACCTGAGATTAGTGGCCACAGAGAAATAGGTCAATATTGGTATTGTGTCTTTCCTGGGGAAAGGTCAGATACATTGATCTATTGTGTCAGTTACCTGTGTTAGATTGCTAGGGCTTCCATAACAAAGTACCACAGATTGGGTGGCTTAAACAACACAACTGTGTTGTCTTACAGTTCTGGAGGCCGTGAATCTGAGATCAAGGTGTTAGCAGGGCTGGTTCCTTCTGAGGCTATAAGGCAGAATCTGTTCCACATCTCTTTCCTAGCTTCTGGTGGTTTGCTGGCAATCTTTGGTGTTCCTTGGCTTCCTGACACATCAACCCAGTCTCTTTCATGTTCACATGCCATTCTTCCTTTGGGCACGCCCGTTTCTGTGTCCAAATTTCCCCTTCTCATAAGGACTCCAGTCATATTGGATTAGGGCCCAACCTAATGCCCTCACTTTAAGTTGACCATCTCTGTAAAGACCATAACTCCAGATGAAGTCACATTCTGAGGTACTGGGGGCTCACGTTTTAACATAGAAACTTTTGAAGACACAATTTAACCCATAATATTATCTTTCCCTGTCATCTTGGGTAAAATGTGGTGATCTAGCTGCTTGCCTCTGATCAGTCTGTGTTGTTACTGGGAAGGAGTTCTATCTCATTTAGGTTTAAGGTGAGCTGAATTGGTACAGTAGATTCTTTTTTTCAGATATCTGCTAAAGCATCTTTCTTCGCAGATGTTCTTCGATGACTGCGACACTCCTTATCAAAAGGTGAAATCTAATTTCTCTCTTCTCAATCATGGCTGTTCTTAGTGACTCCATAGAATAAACACAATGCTGTTCTGGAACTTCTGAAGCTAGGTCCCATAGGAAGTTTTGCAGCATCCACCTGGATCTCTTGGTGGATTGGCTTAGCCCTTTTCCTGTGAGGAAGCCCAGGGGTCCAATGGGAGGCTCATGTGAACGGGAACCAGGGCACCTTAGCAGAGCTTCCAGCAGACAGCCAGTATCAATGGCCAGCCACAAGAGGAGGCATTTTGAGTACTCTTCTCAGTGAGCCATCAGAGTGCAGCCCAGCTGGTATTGATTCAACACTTTATGAGAGATTCTGAGGGAGAACCATAGAGCTGAGCCCCAGTCAAACCACAGAACCCTTGAAAGATAGTATACTTTTAAGTCACAATGTGCTGGGGTGCTATGTTACATAGCCG
>NW_007728601.1:106426-113184 GCF_000696425.1 Galeopterus variegatus | reverse complement strand
GGGAGAACCATAGAGCTGAGCCCCAGTCAAACCACAGAACCCTTGAAAGATAGTATACTTTTGTTTTAAGTCACAATGTGCTGGGGTGCTATGTTACATAGCCTTTCATAGAACAGTTGGCTCCAGTGCTCAAAGAAAGAGGGGTCCCCGATTTCCTAAGCTCTATCCTTAACATTTTATAGACTCACTTCGTGCCTCTGTTCTATAAAGCATTTCAAATACTACCTGCATTTTAGAAGATAAATTCAAAGACAGTCATTTGCATTGCCAGAAACTTCCTCATGTTACCAAATGATTCACTACCAGCTTTCAAAGGAAGCCTTCTTAGTATATATGAAATAAATGAAAGACAATCTTAGTAAAACTGTACATGGGTTGATACATGGCAATATGTATTTTGATAGGATTAGTACTTTAATAATTTATGTGAAATTTTACTGATTTGTTTCTCATAGATGACAATAGAATCCTGAGCCTAAGTTCTTTAGAGGTTTGTGTTCAGGATCTGAAATCCAGTCTAGAAAGTGCATCCACGTTTCTTAAAACCAAGAATCCAAAGATTCTCTCTCTCTCTCTTTTTAAATTTTAGTTCCTATTATATAGAAATGATAGATTCAAGTATTTTTATAAAACGTGAATATTTAACTATTTTTAAATAGGAAAGATAGCTGAATCAAAAAATATATATAAATAGATAAGGTTTTTTTTGGAATGTCTTCTAGAATTAAACAAGGAGGGACAGAGAATAAAGAAAAAGTGGGGAGGAGAGGGTGCTGGTGTGGGATACCTTTGGGTTTATCAAAGCTAAGACATTTGGGATGGAATTAGCTGGACTAGACAACTCCAACATGCCATTTTGGTATGTGTCCTAAGGAGTCAGAGATTCATGACGTACATTTGCAGAGGAAATCCTGATACAGGGTTTCTAAATTCCTTAGCTGTGTGGTGGGAGAAACTATTAGGTAATTTATACTTTAGATATAGAACATTAATCTCAGTTTAACAGCAGGCTTAGTGAAATAGCAATCTTTTTTTTTTTTTTTATAAAGAGGGATTTAATTTACAATTTTCTCAGCAGGAGCATTAGAGAAGTGATATGCAATCATTAAATTATGTGTCTAGAAAGGATTATTAACAAAATGTGGTCCATCTCCTAGATAAAGAGTTGTTCAGTTGATTATAATTTAGTCCCTTTAGCCTGAAGGGTGATTAACAAAACTAATAGCACGTCTTCAAGGTCTTGTGTAGAAGAGACAAGAAAGAGCGAGGGCAGGAGAGTGGAGGAAACAACAAAAAGCCCAGAGAGAAGGGGAGATAGAGACCAGCTTTCCCAATTGGCAGCAGTTTTATAAACAGAAAACCCCAGAACTAGAATGTATAGATTGGAATTTAGTCTGTGACTGCACATGGCCCTAGAACTAGAATTGGAAATACCAGATGATGGCTTTAATTGAAACTGGTTTTCTAATCCTGTTATGTCATGAACTTAAACCAATTAAGCAATTAACTAACCTACAAAAAATAGATTCACTTACTCATCAATATATTTTTATTGAGCACTTACTAAGGGCAGGGCACTCGGCTAGTTTTGGGAATGTCATGGTGAGAAAACATGCACATAAGTCTCTGCCCTCCTGGAGCTTACAGTCTAGTAGGGTAAATTTCAAACAACCACAAAAAGAAATTGTAAATCTGGAACTGTGATAATTTCTCTGTAGAAGGGTTACATGTTATATTAGTCTGTTTAGGTTGCTTATAACAAAATACCTCAAATTGTGTAATTTATGAAGAAAACAAAATTTATTGCTTACAGATTCTGAGGCTGGGAAGTCCAAAGTCAATCAGTTATGGCAACAGTGACCCTGGGGTCTCACATTGTAAGATGGTGGAGGCAGAGAGACCAGAGAGAGAGAGAGACAGACTCTCCTCTTCTTTTAAAGCCCTCAGAAACATGCCTCTGACCACCATTTTTAATCCATTCACTACTGCATGGTCCTACAATCTAATCACCTCTTCAAACCTCCACCCTTCAATTACTAGAATAGGATTTCTCACCTCTTAAAAGTCACAGTGGGGGCTAAGTTTCTAATATGTAAAACTTGGGGAACACAATTCAAGCTTCAGGGAGTTTTGGGGGGACATAATTCAATCCACTCCACGTGTTTAAAAAATTTACATCCTAAAGATGAAGGTCACTCTCACTCCAAAGTGACAATTGGCCTCAGAAATAGGATGAGTAGGAGACTAGCAGGTGAGGAGGGAGGGAAAAGTGTTCTAAGCAGAGGAACAGCACGTGCTAAGACCCTGTGGATCCAGAAACTGATACAGGCAGTCTGGAGGCAGGTCCATGGAGTGGGATTCCCCTCACTTCCACCTCAGTTCCAACTTTTGCCTCCCTCTCTCTACATTCCGGCCATTGGGGCTTTCCATAGCAGCAAAGGCCTTCCTCCAGGTGATCCAGAGGCAGTATGATTCCAAGCTAGTAGTGGGAAGAAACCCAGCAGGAATGACTTCACCCACTGTGTAAAGGGTACATTGAGCTCAGGCAGCTAAGTAAACCTTCCCCTAAAGGGACAGTGACAGCAGGTGAGCTCAGAAGCTTGGGTCACACCTGGAGACAGTGAAAATGGCAGAAGGTCACCAAGAATAGGAAGCAAGGAAACCCTGAGATGATGTTTCCTTGTTTAACCTTAGGGACAGAGATGGAGTATTCTTAATCCTTAGTTCACAGCATGCTATCATTGCCCCGAGCAGAGCTCTCTCCTGTTTTGATCTATACAGGGGTGTCCATACACATTCGGTTATTTTTTCCATTTACTTTATTCTCCATTCCCCACTGGCTCCCTTTAAAGGATCTGTATGGGTCCTTGAAATTGTATGTACCCTGGTATAGTGTTGTTTTCTATATATATGCAGGCGTTTGAAAATTTTCATAGAAGTGATTGCACTACAGATTCTGCTGTAGATTGGATGTCCCCCGACCCCAACCCCAACCTCACTGAGGCTTAATCCCCAGTGTAACTATCGAGGGTAGGAAATCCTATTACAGTAATTGAAAGATGGGCCCTTGAAGGGGTGATTAGACTGTAGGACCGTGCAGTAGTAAAAAGATTAACAATGAGGGTTAGGGGCATGGTTCTGAGGGCTTTCAAAGGAGAGCATGTGAGAGCGTCTTTCTTCCTGCTCTGCCATTTTCTGCCATGTGAGACCCCTGGGTTATTGTCGCCACCACCAAGAATCTCACCATATGTGTTCCCTGGACTTTGGACTTCCAGCCTCAGAAACTGTAAGCAATAAATTTCGTTTTCTTACAAAGTACCAAGTTCCAGGTATTTTGTATAAGCAACAGAAGTGGACTAATATAGGTTCCATACTGTCTCTTAATTTTTTTACATAACATTGTTTTGAAGCTCTATTTATGTTGCAGTGTGTACCATGCAGCACTGCTAACTTCTGCATAGTATTTCCGGGTGGGTGTCCATCACTGTCCGCATCTCCATCCCTTGAATGATGAGCCTCTGCATTTCCCCCTATTCCTGATACCACAAAACCCTGGGATGACCATCCTCTTCTGGACCAGTCAGCATTCAGTCAGAGAAGCAGATCCATGAGGAAGGGTATAAAATAAAGGATTTACTATCGGGATTTGAGTGTATGTAATTGTGGTGACTGGTTAAATGGGTTATATACAGCTGTTGCTTCTGTATCTGGTACTGGGCCTGAAGTCAGCAGGGCAGGCAGGTGGGAAGGAAAGATGGACAGGAAGTAGGTGAGGGTGAGGACAGACTAGAACTCGCAAGGATTACCTGAATCTCCTTGCTGCCTCCGAGCTTCTTGATGATGCAGTGACTGCAGGAGAAGCTGCAGCCTTTGTGATGGATGTAAACACACACCTGGTTCAGAATTTGGAGAAACAAAAGAGACTCAGCAGAAGTTGGAGGGGTTGTACAGCTGCTGCCCAGGAGAGGCTCATTGCTGGCCTGGATGGAGAAGCTGAAGTAGGAAATCTGGCAGGAACTGCAGGAGTGTTGGCTAACAAGATGAGCCAGCAGATCAGTGAAAATGTGCATGAGCTACTGTAGTGCCTGGTGCCCGGCACTAACTTCCCAAATGGAAAAGATTATGTTAGCTGCTTCCCTTCTATCTTCTAGGTCTCATGTGAAATGTCTCAATGGCCTAACTTAATTTGAAATACACAGAGAAGAGAATTTTAGGAAAAGTAGCTCTACCTTTCCTAAGTTGTATGGTGCAAATCCACAATGCACATCACTGTGTGTTGTGGACCTGTGTGAACACCTTTTTATAGTGTATTTCTCAGAACTGAAACTTCTCATTCACAGAGTATATATGGACTCAGTTTGACTACACAGTGTCACACGGCTCATCAGAAAGGCTGTATCAGGCAACGCTCTCAGCTGCAGAGGTGAGAGTTCCTGTCTCTTAAGCATTAAGCAAATTCCCTACTTTTGTTGATCTGATAGATATAAAGCATTATGTTATTTTAATTCAAATTCAAGTTTTTCTGATTGCTCATGTGTTTTAACATGACTGCATATACCCATTAACCATTAGAATTTCACATTTTTTGAGGTGTTCTTTCATACTCTGTGCCCATTTTTTTTTTTACTTAGATGTCTATCTTTTGCATATTGATGTTCAGAAAGTTTTTTTGTATTCTAGGTATTCATCAAATGTCGCTTTAGGTTTTGAAAAAGTATTTTCCTAATTGTCATTTTCTGTTAAATTTGTATATGATATCCTTTGTTAAACAAAAATTCTTAATTTTGATGTAATCAAATATATAAATTTTTCTGCTAAAAGGCCTCTGCTTTTAGGTCACTCATTTCCTTCAACTCTCCAAGTCTATGGTGTACCCTTTCTTTTGACACTATTAACTTGGAAGGATTGCAGGGAAAATCTCTGGGAGAGATTAGATGAAAATGAAAAAATTATAGATAAACGAGGAAAAATTAAATAACTTTGATTCTATTCTCAAAGCCTTTTCCATGTAGATGATCATGTCATTTGTGAATGGAGACAACTGTATTATTTCTTCCTTTACAATCTGTGTGCTTCTTTTTTATTTTTTTGTGCCTTATTGCTTTGGCTATCATCTTCAAGACTGAAGTGGTTAGGGCAGATATCCTTGTCTTATTCCCAGTCTTAGGGAGAAAGCATTCAGTCTTTCATCATTGAGTGTAATTTTAGCTGTAAGACTTTGTAAATGCCAGGAAAAGGAAGTGCCCCTCTAGTCCTAGTTTGATAGTTGTTACCATAAATGGATGCTGAATTTTGTCAAATGCTCCATGTGTAATTATTGATAACCATTTTGCTTGATGTATTGATATGGTGGATCATAGTGATTAAATTTCAAAACTTGAACCAACCTTGCATTTCTCCCAGACTTTTTTTTTTTTTAAATAAAAGCACCTTAATCTCATTAATGTCTCTGTATTTTCCTCTGATTGGGTTTTCTTTGTTGCTAAGCCAGATTTTAGAGCCTATTAGGTATATAATCTGAACATGTGCATGTGTGTGTGTGTATGTTTGAGTGGGAGAGATGAAGGAATAAAAGGAAAAAAGAAAAGAGGAGCTGGGAGTTTGGAGAGTAGAAAAGGGAAAGGGGTTTAAAGATTGGCATTGTAGAGCACTTGATGACTAATGGTGATTTTGCTACCATTTTTTCTTTTGATGAGAATATTTGGATAATATCTGATGGG
Organism: Galeopterus variegatus; assembly: GCF_000696425.1. Lineage (NCBI taxonomy): Eukaryota > Metazoa > Chordata > Mammalia > Dermoptera > Cynocephalidae > Galeopterus > Galeopterus variegatus. Next base: position 107,464 of record NW_007728601.1, on the reverse strand, counting down.
AATATCTGTATATTCCTGATTGGAAGTTCAGGTTTTCTGGCTGGTGTCTTGAGTGACTCTTGGAAATTATAATTGTGATTATTAATTAAAAATAAGTGCTTTAAATTTGTTACCAAGAAGCATCCAAATTAAAAAATTCCTTGGCATAAAAAGGGCAACAAACAAAATACATAATACAAAAATTAATACAACTATAAAGTGAATGTATGCATCCATAACACAGTGGGGGATTTTAATCCACTTTTCTCACAAATTGACTGAAGGAGTCAACTAAAAACAAACAAACCGCACACACACACACACACACACGCGCGTGCGTGACAGACAGACAGACAAAAGAAAGAGACAGAAAAAGAAAGGATTTAAATAGCATAATTATCTTTTTTGGATGCATATACTTGTACACATGTATATGACAGTACTTCAAAAAGTTCATGGAAAGATAGAATTAAAAGATAATATGAATATTTCCATGAACTTTTTGAAGACCCCTTGTACATAACATACATGATTACAGAAGTACATATATATCTGAAGTCATGCATGTATATTTATGTGTTATACACGCACACACATATGCACAAGTATGTATAAACTAAAAAGTTTAAACTAAACATATATGGATATATAAACATATATTTTTTCATCCAAGAGAGAATATATTTTCTTTTCAACCTATATGAATCATTTACATAAATTGAACATGTCCTAGGTCACAAAATAAGTCTCAAAACTCCCCTCACAATATAACTCAATAAATTCAGAAATAAACACAAAAAGATATTAACTGTTTTTCCCATAGCACCAACACCATTTATCTGTGAATCAAAAAAGAATTTTAATAAATTTATGAGAAATGAGAAAATTAAAATGGACATCGTGAAATATTCAGAACTGAAAGAAAACAAATGGAGTTTCTGTCTATGGGAATGAGGCCAAAATGATTCTTAGGGGAAATTTTGTATCATGAAATGCACTTACAAGGGAAAAAACAGTAAATGAACTAGACCATTAACTTAGGAAAAACAAACATGGAAA
>NW_007728601.1:104091-105426 GCF_000696425.1 Galeopterus variegatus | reverse complement strand
ATATATGGATATATAAACATATATTTTTTCATCCAAGAGAGAATATATTTTCTTTTCAACCTATATGAATCATTTACATAAATTGAACATGTCCTAGGTCACAAAATAAGTCTCAAAACTCCCCTCACAATATAACTCAATAAATTCAGAAATAAACACAAAAAGATATTAACTGTTTTTCCCATAGCACCAACACCATTTATCTGTGAATCAAAAAAGAATTTTAATAAATTTATGAGAAATGAGAAAATTAAAATGGACATCGTGAAATATTCAGAACTGAAAGAAAACAAATGGAGTTTCTGTCTATGGGAATGAGGCCAAAATGATTCTTAGGGGAAATTTTGTATCATGAAATGCACTTACAAGGGAAAAAACAGTAAATGAACTAGACCATTAACTTAGGAAAAACAAACATGGAAACAACACAACAAAAATGGACACAAAGGGATTAAGAAGAAGGAAATACTAAAGATAAGAGCAAAAATAAAAGAAAATAGGTCAAAATAGAATTGATCAACTATCCAGGAGCTGGATCTCTGCAAATGCAAACAAAGAGACAAGCCTGTGGCAAACATGACAAAGGAAAAGAGAAAAGTCATAAACTACTTCACGAAGTAAATTAAAAATACCTAGCTCTATATCCAAAAGGAATATAAAATTTAAGGGTTTACTAAGAATGAGACACATTATAACATTAAATTTAAATACCTAAAAACAATGAGCAATTTTTTAGGAATATATACATTATTAAAATTTTTCAAAGGAGAAGCAGAAGACCTATAACCTTAATAACCTTAAAAATCTTAACAGTATTTGGGGCCGGCCCATGGCTCACTCGGGAGAGTGCGGTGCTGATAACACCAAGGCCACGGGTTCGGATCCCACATAGGAATGGCCTATCATCTTCAAGACTGAAGTGGTTAGGGCAGATATCCTTGTCTTATTCCCAGTCTTAGGGAGAAAGCATTCAGTCTTTCATCATTGAGTGTAATTTTAGCTGTAAGACTTTGTAAATGCCAGGAAAAGGAAGTGCCCCTCTAGTCCTAGTTTGATAGTTGTTACCATAAATGGATGCTGAATTTTGTCAAATGCTCCATGTGTAATTATTGATAACCATTTTGCTTGATGTATTGATATGGTGGATCATAGTGATTAAATTTCAAAACTTGAACCAACCTTGCATTTCTCCCAGACTTTTTTTTTTTTTAAATAAAAGCACCTTAATCTCATTAATGTCTCTGTATTTTCCTCTGATTGGGTTTTCTTTGTTGCTAAGCCAGATTTTAGAGCCTATTAGGTATATAATCTGAACATGTGCATGTGTGTGTGTGT
>NW_007728601.1:48768-104081 GCF_000696425.1 Galeopterus variegatus | reverse complement strand
CGGGTTCGGATCCCGCATAGGAATGGCCGGTTTGCTCACTGGCTGAGCATGGTGCTGACAACACCAAGCCAAGGGTTGAGATTCCCCTCACCAGTCATCTTTAAAAAAAAAAAAAAAAATCTTAACAGTACTTAACCTACCAATCTTCAAACATCACTGGGCCAAAATAATTGTATGTTTTACTAAAAATCTAAAGACCACTAATTATCATGCAGGATATTGTGGAGCATACAAAAGATGCTTACTCAGTCATTTTAATGAGACCAGCATGACCATAATCCAAGGGTAGCAGAAAGGGAAATGAAACAAAACAAAGCTACAGGTTAGTTATAAGTACAGGTGTGAAAATCCTAAGTGAGATTATTCGAAAGAAGAATCCAACACTGTTTTAATAGGATTATAAATAATATGATCATGTAAGGTTTATCCTAGAAATACAAGAATTGTTTGGTATCTTTTAAAAGTATCAATATAGTTTACTACAGTAACAGATTGATGGAGAAAACCATGTGATCATTCCCAATCAATGTTACAAAAGCATTTGATACATTACAATACCTATTAATGATAAAAATTGTGTCACTTTATTTTGGAATAAAGACAACCTTCTTAATCCAAACAGTGTGTCTACTAGAAATTTACAGCTAATATCACATAACAATAAACATTAAAAGAAGTCAGGTTAACGTCCAAGAGAAAGGTGGGAATACCTGCTCCTACTTATTAATTCAACTTTATACTGGAGGGCCTAGCCACATACTGGAAGGCAATAAAACTTAAATAGGATGTAAATATTTGAAAAGAAAGGATAAAATTTTTATGTCATGCTGTAGTGGATGCTGTGGTGTGCTGCCAGATCTCCCCCTTTCAGGACAGAGGCACTCACTTTTGAGCTGCTATGAAAGTTGATGGATGACAGTACATAGTTGAGAAGCTTTTGGCTGAGGAGAACTGTTTTCCTCCAGAAGCATTCACTGGGTGTGGCTCATATGCAAAGACTGGTTAAGGTAAGGACAGAAGGCCTTGTCTCATGGCCCGAACTCTGCAGGCCATCCCAGCTCTGTGCAGGAAACCCTGAGGTCTTTGTTGTAACATCACAGCCCAACTTCTCCTCTGCATAATCCTGCTCTTCTCTTTCCCCACGGGGATTGATCCAGAAAGAACTTCTTAATAAACCTCCTGCATGAAAATCTCCATCTCAGAGTTTGCTTTCTAAGAAACTTGAAATAAAACCCATACTGAGGATTTTATGATATAATTTAATCCCTTCCAAATAAACTAGCAGAATGTTAAGATTAATAGCATGGTCTATCAAAATGACCAGTAGACCAACACAAGATCAGTGTACAAAAATCAGTAGTTTTTCTTTAGTCAGCAAAAACCAATTAGAAGATATGATTGATAAAAATTTCTTTCACAATGGCAGCACTATTAGAGATAAAACCTATAAAAACGCACAGGATCTTTATGAAGAAATGATAAAATTTTTTATTTAATAAGTACTGAAAAAGTGTAGAGAAACATTGCTGATAGCCTCTGTTCTATCATAATTGGAACTGATAATAGGTCAACTGATTACAAAAATTTCTTAAGGCATGAAATAATTAAAGAAAAAGGTAAGTGTAATCCTAAAGCATTTTTTGCTATTTTTAACACATAAATTTATATTTATCTATGAATATATTATTGTAGAACTGAGGTCCTATCTATTAGCAAGATCATTGTTTGGAGTTCTTCATTGACTTTTCTGCATAAATCATATCCACAGAGGCATCATCTTGGATGTCTAGTTTCCTTGCCTTTGAATAGAAACTATGAAGCAATCTGAGAGCAAACTTCTAGAATTTCACAGTTTGCTTGCTCTAATATTTGACCAATTTATCACTTACATATAATTTCCGCAACTTCCCTTCATGAAGTCTTTCCAAAGTATTCAATTTAGCTTTGGTAGGAACAGCAACTGTCTTTTTTCATGCCATTAGTTTGTATAATATTTAACCGAATTGCATAATTATATTAACCAGTGCAGATGTCATGAAAGGGTGTATAAGCTTTTAACTCAGTTGGTGAGAACTGAAATAGGTGGGTGTTCTGGGCATGTTCTTTTAGGTGGGTGAATTTAGACCACAATGGGTGTCAATATGTTTCAAGTAATTTGGTTATGGGAATTTGACCCACTATTGTAAAGATGTCAATTCTTCTAAAACCAGCTTATGAATTTAATGTTATTGCCAGAATTTTCATAGAACTTCATAAACTGATTCTCAAATTCTTGTACAAAAATTTTAATGAAGATAAAATTTATAAAAAGCAAAGAAAAAGAATTAGTCCTACCAGATATCAAAACATATTATGTCTATGGTACTGGTACAAGTTAGGATGAGAGAAACAGATCAGATTAGGGCCTTACCCTTAATTTTGGTACCAAAAGTGGTTCTTGAGAAAAAGAATCTTAAGAATGAATTTTCTGAATTGGTACCGGGGTTTCTGGAATTGGCTTTCTTATCTGAAAAGACTTAAAGGCACTAATGATTCTATTTCCAGGAAGGAGAGCACTATGGCATGATCTGGCAATAGAGATACATGATATATTAACATTATATACTCCTAATCAAACACATAAGAAGCAAGGATCTGGGTGACCACGTATATGATATTTTTGAATATTTTTGTCAAACTGATGAGTATTATGGCATTGGCTGGTTGTTACTTAATGTGGCTGTACAATGTGGGGAAAGAAAATGATGGGTTCAGGGATTTGAATTCCCAGCGCAACTGTCACACAGATCTGAAAGCTTCTATGTCCGTCCTTGAGGAGACCTTTATCTCCTGTAGCTGCAGGACTGAAGTTACTGAAAATAAAATCCAGAATCTCATCCTGACAGTGATTGACTTACAACGCAAATTGAATTCCCAGGTTCACAGGAATTAAACTGTGAGGGCATTGATTGAGAAGAAATGGGATCCTGAAAGTTGAAATGGGGACATGTGGGAAAACCCTTAAGAACCTGGAGACACTGAGCACCTTAATCCTGATAAATCTTCTTTGTCAGTAAAATAAGCCCCCAGGAAAAGCAGTCTCTTCACTCTCATCTGAGGGGATTAACCCAGTATTGCCTGTAATGGCCATTCCTGAGTCAGTTGCTTTGCAGCAACAACAAAAAAAGATGCTGTTTTCATCCAGACCTACCAATACCACCCTTTGCTTCTAGATCTATAACTAGACTTAAGTCCCAGCAGACCTCCAAAGGTGAGAAACACAGTGTGACCTATGAGGAGATATGCTACACTCCAAAAGAAAACTTAAGTTTTCTAATTTATATGGGCAGAAATCTGGGGAATATGTGTGGAAATTAATATTAAGGGCAGGACCCTAATTTGATAGGACTGGTGTCCTTATAAGAAGAGGTAGAGACATCAGAATTCTCTCTCCATCTGTCTCTCTCAGCACATACACAGAAGAAAGGCCATGTGAAGATACAGAGCGAAGGTGTCTGTCTGCAGGACAGGAGGAGAGGCCTCATAAGAAGCCAACCTTGTTGGCACCTTGATCTTGTACTTCCAGCCTCCAGAACTGGGAGAAAATAAATGTCTACTGTTTAAGCCACTCAGTATGTTGTTATGGCAGCCCTAGCTGACTAATATAAGCAGCATAAGGAAATATTTAGGCAAGTTCACTGGTTTACCAAGCCCATTTATGTTTCTACTTCTCCAAAAATTTAATTTATTTGGTTTTTCCTTTTATTTCCAAGGCACCTTTGTGAGCAAACTTTACCATGAGAAATTTGAGAATCACCAGGTTGGAAGTGTGTTCGCTTTCTGAGCAGGAGGGATTACCACAGTTTGACTCCCGAGGCCTACAGATGGCTACCTCAGGATCTGGGCATGCGCAGCCTGCATTGGCTCTCTCACTCCTTGTGTCCACTTTATGTTCCAAAACACTGAAGTGTTTGCTGTTCTGTTCTTCCTGATTACTCTGTACACATCATGTACACCTTTGCTCATTAATCTTCCCAGAGGTGGGTCCTCTGGGAATAACTTGTACATATCTCATTTTGGAATTTCCACCATGTTTTTTTTTTTTCCTTTTTTTGTCTTTTTTCGTGTCCGGCAACGGGATCGCAACCCTCGGTGCTGCGCCCGCACCTCGCTCAGCCAGTGAGCGGGAACCGGTCTGTATGTGGGATCCGAACCCTCGGCGGGAGTGCCGCCGCGCTCCCAAGTGGCGCACTGTAGCAGTGCGCCACCGGGCCGGCCCTCCACCATGTTTTTAATTACCGTATTAACATGTATTTTCCCCTCTGGACTGGAAGCTTATTGAGAACAGGATTTTTGCCTCAATTCAGCATTTTCCAAAATTAATGTGCATCCACGTTACCTGGGGATCTTGTTAAAATACAGATTCTGAATTAGTTAGTCCAAGGTAGAGCCTAAAACTCTGTACTTTTACCAAGCTCCCAGATATTTCCAATGCCGTTGGTTCTTGGCCCATAGTTTGAGTAGCAAGTTTTTTTTGTGCTCTCTTGTGCTCTTAGGATCCAGAACAACATGGCTGATTGTGCTTATGCAAAAGGGAGTCATTAACTAATATTCCAGGGGATCTCAATTCTGGCTCCACATTAGAACTACATGGGGAAACTTTAAACAATTCTATTGCCTAGGTCCCACCCTGAGGGATTCTGATTTAATTAGTTTGGAATGGAGCCTGGACATAGGTAGGTTTTAAAGCTTGACTCTGCCCCTTGGATTAAGAACCACTGGTTGAGATTGTTAACTCTTTGAAGACAGGGATTTTTCTTGTTATTCCTGGGCCTATCACAGGAGCTGGCATACTGGAGCCACTTAATATAAGTTGGTTGAGTCAATTAACTCCTTTATCTTGGCTCAGGTTCAGTATTTCTGATACTTTCATGTCTTCAGGGTGGGCAGAATTTTCTTAAAAGAGAAGGTGGTGCTGGAAGTGACACATTTATGAGGTGACAAAGTCAAGGGTGAGTGTGTCAGGGGGCTCTGAATTAGGAAGTAAGTCAACTCTAGTGACATCTTATAGCTCAGAGTGGGTGGCATAGGGGGCCCACTAAGGATATCAGGCCACCTTTTAGTTACTGCAAGAAAGAAGTTGTGCCCAGATTAAATTCTAAGTATTTCCCTTTGACAGCTCTTTGAGCAATGAACAAATTTAAATTAAACATATTATTGCTTAGTCTGTTTATGTATTTTAAAATATTTATCATAAATGTAAGCAGAGAACCAGACTGTCTGAAATCTAGGCATCCTAGCAAAGAAGATTATTGGGAAAATAATAATTTATTTTCTCTACTGACTTCAGAAGAATTTTATTTTAAATAATAAGCTTTCAAATGCTGAAAAGGTTAGGACAGTTTGTGAGAGAGGCGTTGATAATGAATAAAGAAAGAAACAATGGCCCAGGAGGGCTCGTAGTACCAGGAGAAGGGACAAAACAGTTATTTGAGAAGTAGGTTGTTGTACAGGGTGCTTTGAGTTGAATGGCTTCTGGGACTACCCAGTGGGTCAGCTCCAGCTATGTGTCCGGTGGCTGGAAACAACTTGTGCTGGAGCCAGTGCATACCAGCTCGTAAGAGCCTGCTGTTAAATTCTCATGGGTTCTGTGAGCCAGTTTTTAAACACAGTCATTATTAAAAAATTAAACTATAAAATCTTACAACTAAGTAAATTATATTTAAAATAAACTAATAAATACTCAAAACTTATTACTTCTTAATTATTTTGCCATATTTCACTATTATATAAGCTCTGGAGATTATGTCTGTTGTAACTGTATGGTGAAAATACTATATAATGGTGTGTTACTGCATATTTCTTTTGAACTCTGAACTCTGTGTATGGTACAAGCTTGAATATTTACACCGTGAAAATTGATAAATTATACAAATGAGGGTATAATTCATTGTTTTGTTAATTGTTTAGTCTTAGGAAAGCGATGACAATGTTAGTATTCATATTAAGTAAATATTAAATAAATTCATATTCATATACTGTCTTTAGCTGTTACATTATAAATGACACAAAGAATACAATACTCCTCCCGGACTTGAAATTATAATGCAGTTCAGCAAAGAATTTACTCAAGTAATTGACAAGTGAAGTTCTGAGTCTTCATTGTTTCACTTTCTTCTTATTCATTAATAACTTGTTAATAAAACAAAGAAAAATATCAACCAAATACATGTGGGAAGCACACTGGTTAGTTAATTAAAGCCATAGATTGGCTATAGATAAAAATGTTCAGCAAAATTGACGAAGTATTCTGTGAGATTCAATTGGCTATATGGAAATTGTAATGAAGAATATTGTATATCTTATCATCATTTATAAATTATGTGCTACATATGCTTTAAATCAGTAAAATTTATAATGAACTTGCATGTGTGTGTGTGTATACATTTTTGTTTTTCAGAAACACATTTATTATATATTTACCATCCTGGCAGTGGCTACAGGTAGTGCTCTTTGCTAAGAAAGCAGAGAAGCAACCAAGCCAAGAACAGCATGGCCAAGTGCTTAAGTACAAGAGACTGCCTGGGTTCAAATCTAATTCTAGGTAACTTGACCATGTTACTTAATCTCACCGTGCCTCAGTTTCCTCAATCTGCACAACATCATCTAACCATACTTTATATGGTTATTCATATGGTTATTATGAGATTTAAATGCAGTAACACTTAGAAGATATATACTAAATTATTAATTTATTAGTAATAGAATCAAAAGACCAAGGACCCTAACATACTTTATATGGTTATTCATATGGTTATTATGAGATTTAAATGCAGTAACACTTAGAAGAGTATATACTAAATTATTAATTTATTAGTAATAGAATCAAAAGACCAAGGACCCTAAGTTCCTGAATTCTGATCACAAGGAGGTTCCTGAATTTTGATTTCTTTCACTGATAATTAAAAAAAAATGATATGCACAAGATTGTTGTAGGTGTTGGTTGTCACAGGAAGATTGATGGATGTGCTCTGATTTGAAATTGGTTTTCCATGCTGATTTGGCTGCAAGGAAAGAAGGAGATACATACAATTTCCTCAGGCAATGCAGAGCTAACCTCCTAAGATGGGGTGGAGAGGCTGTTTCTGCTTTCTGCTCCAGTGATGTTTCTCATGAAAAATTAATATTATTCTGATTTTTACTTTGATTAAACCATATGAAATTGACAGTCTTCCAACATTAAAAAAAATTATTGGGATATAATTCACATAACATACAATTCACCCAATTAAAGTGTACACTCCAGAGATTTTTTTTAGAATATTCACAGATATGTGCAACCCCCACAGTAGTCAATTATAGAATATTTTTATTGCCTTGAGAAGACACCCTGTATCCTATAGCTTCATCCCTGTATCCTACTAAGCAAACACTAATCTACTCTCTGTCTCTATAGATTTTCCCATTCTGGACTTTCATGTGAATGAAATAATGCATAATCTATTGTGATTGCCTTCTTCCACTTAGCAAAATGTTTTCAAGATTCATCCATGTTGTAGAATGTGTCAGTACTTCATTCCTTTTTGTGGCCAAATGATATTCCATTGTATGAATATACTCCATATGTATGTTCTCATTTCTCTTGGGTATATATTAGTAATGGAATTACTGGGTCATATAATAACTCTGTCTAATTGTGAGAGGAACTACCAGACTGTTTTCCAAAGTAAATTCACCATTTTACATTCCAACCACAAGTGTATGAAGGTTGTTTTCTCCACATCCTCACCAGCACTTGTTAACATCTGGCTTTCTGATTCTAGCCATCCTAGTGGGTATAAAGTTATCTCTCATTTTGGTATTGACTTGCATTTCCTTGGGGACTAATGGTGTTGAGCATTTTTTCATGTGTTTATTGGTTATTTGTGTATCTTCTTTAGACAAATGTCTATTCAGGGCCGGCCCGGTGGCGCACTGCTACAGTGTGCCACTTGGGAGCGCAGCGGCGCTCCCGCCGAGGGTTCGGATCCCACATGCAGACCGGTTCCCGCTCACTGGCTGAGCGAGGTGCGGGAGCAACACCGAGGGTTGCGATCTTGTTGCCGGTCCCGGTCCGGTACGGGCGTGACACTGAGGGTTGCGATCTGTTGCCGGACACGAAAAAAGACAAAAAAAAAAAAAAAAAGAAAAAAGAAAAATGTCTATTCAGATCTTTTGCTCATTTTTTAATTTGATTGTCTTTTTATTATTGAGTTGCGAGAGTACTTTATATATAGATGCAAGTCCCTTATCAGGCATGTGATATGTAGATATTTTCTCCCATTTTATGATTTGTTTTTTCACTTTCTTGATGATGTCTTTTGAAGCACAAAATTAAGTTTTTAATTTTGATGAAGTCCAGTTTATCTATTTTTTCTTTTGTTGCTTGTGCTTTTCATGTCATACTGAAGAATCCTTTGCCAAATCAAAGGCCGTAAAGGTTTACCTCTATGTTTCCTTCTCTCTTTTTTTCCTTCAATGTGGCCCTGTATATATATATGTTTTAAATTTTATCTTAATAATTGGGTGGGGACATGGAGTACCAAAGTAATTTCTGGTAATGGGTATGCCCCCAGTATGAATCTGGCCCTCACATCATGGGCAAAAGGGTTGACAATTAGCTTTGTATCTCACGAATATTCTTAATAAATTTTTTAAAAAAGAAAATAAATAATTTTTAACTTATACAATGTAATTCTACATACTTATGGGATGCAATCTGATATTTTGATACATATATATGTTGTATAATAATCTGGTCAGGGTAGTTAATGTATCAATCACCTCATGTTTTTATCATTGCTTTGTAGTAAAAACATTCAAAAGCCTCTCTAGTTATTATGTAATATACAAAACTTAACTGTTAACCATAGTCACCCTGCTGTGCAATAGATCAGAACTTATTCCTCCTATCTAATTGTAATTTTGTATGCATGGGCCAGACTCTCCCTGTTTTTCCTCCCCCTGTCCTTCCCTCTCCAGTCACTGGTAGCCACTGTTCTATTCTTTGCCTCTATAATATCAACTTTTCCCCCCTTATATTCCACAAGTGAGTGAGGTTGTGTGGTATTTGTCTTTCTGTGCCTAACTTGCTTCATTTATCATGATGACCTCCAAGTCCATCCAAGTTGCTGCAAATGACAGGATTTCATTCTTTTTTATGGATGAATTGTATTCTATTGTGTACATATACATATCACAATTTTTAAAAATCCATTTATCTATTGTTGGGCACTTCATTAGTTGATTTACTGATTTCATATCTTGGTTGATTTCATATCTTGGCTATTGTAAATTGTGCTGTAATAAATATGGGAGTGCAGATATCTCTTCAACATACTGACTTCATTTCCTTTGGGTATATAGCCACGAGTGGGATTGCTGTGTCAGATGGTAGTTCTCTTTTTAATTTTTTGAGGGACCTGCATACTGTTTTCCATAATGGCTCTACTGTTTTATACTCTCACAAGAGTGTGCAAGTGTTTCTTTTTCTCCACATCCATGCCCACACTTATTTTCTTTCTTTCTTTCTTTTTTTTTTTTTTATAAAAGCCATTCTAACTGGCATGAGGAGGTATCTTATTGTTGTTTTGATTTGCATATCCCTGATGATAAGTAATGTTGAGTATTTTTTCATATGCCTTTTGACCATTTGTAAGTCTTTTTTCTAGAAGTATCTATTAAGATCGTTTGTCCATTTCTCAATTAAGTTTTTTTTTCTGTTGAGTTGTTTAAGTTCCTTATATATTCTTGGTGTTAACCCCTTGTCAGATATATTGCAAATATTTTCACCCATTCTGTAAGTTGTCTGTTCACTCTGCTAGCATTTTCCTTTGATGTGCAAAAGCTTTTTAGTTTGATGTAATTCCATTTGTCTATTTTTGCTTTTATTGCTTGTGCTTTTAATCCTTGCCCAGCCCCATGTTGTGGATCATTTCCCCTGTGTTTTGTTCTAGTAGTTTCATAGTTTTAGGTTTTACACTTAAATCTTTAATCCATTTTGAGTTGATTTTCACTTATGGTAAGAAATAGGGGTCTAGTTTCATTCTTCTGCATGTGGATATCTGTTTTTCCCAGAACCATTTAGTAAACAGATTGTCTTTTGCCCAATACATATTCTTGGCATCTTTGTCAAGGATCAGTTGTTTGTAGATGCATGAATAACTTCTGGGCTTTCTACTCTGTTCCATTGATCTATGTGTCTGTTTTTATGCCAGTACTATGCAGTTTGGGGTATTGTAACTTTGTAGTATAATCTGATGTCAAATAGTTAGATGCCTCCAGCTTTGTTCATTAATGCCAGTACTATGCGGTTTGGGGTATTGTAACTTTGTAGTATAATCTGATGTCAAATAGTTTGATGCCTCCAGCTTTGTTCATTTTTTGGGGTATTGTAACTTTGTAGTATAATCTGATGTCAAATAGTTAGATGCCTCCAGCTTTGTTCATTATTTCAGAATTTTTTTGGATATTTGGGGTCTTTTTGATTCCATATGAATTCTATAATTGTTTTCTGTGAAGAACATCTTTGGTATTTTGATAGGGATTTCATTAAATCTATAGATTGCTTTGGTAGAATATCCATTTTAACTAATTAATTCTTCTAACCCATGAATATGGAATATCTTTTCATTATTTATGTCCTCTTCAGTTTTTTTGTTCAAAGTTTTATAGTTTACATTATAGAGATCTTTCATATTCCTGTTTAAGTTTATGCCTAGGGTTTTTTTGTTTTGTTTTGTTTGGTTTGGTTGTCATAAAAGGAATTGTTTTCTTGATTTCTTTTTCAGATAGTTCTCTATTAGTATGTAGAAATACTAGTGACTTTTGTATGTCTATTTTGTATCCTGCAACTTCACTAAATTTGTTTATTGGTTCTAACAGGTTTTGGCAGAGTCTTTAGGGTTTTCTATGTATAAGAATGTATAAGATCATGTCATCTGCAAACAGGGACAGTTTGGTTTCCTCCTTTACAGTTTTAATGCTTTTTATTTCTTTCTCATGTATAATTGCTTTGTCTAGGACTTCCAGTACTATGTCGAGTAGAACTGGAGAAAGTGAACATACTTGTCTTGTTCCCAATCAAGGAGGGGGAGGCTTCAGCTTTTCCCCACTCAGTATAATGTTGGCTGTGTGTTTGTGAAATATGGCCTTTACTATGTTGGGTTATATACCTTCCATACCTATTTAAGAGTTTTTATCATGAAGGAATGTTGAGTTTTGTTAAATGCTTTTTTCTGCACCAATTGAAATGATCACAGATTTTTTTGTCTGTGTGTCTGTTAACATGGTGTACCACATTTATTGATTTGCTTATGTTAAACTATCCTTGAATCCCTGGCATAATCCCACTTGATCATAGTGAATGATCTTATTAATGTGCTGTTGCATTCAGTTTTCTATTATCTTGTTGAGAATTTTTGCATCTATATTTTTCCAGGATATTGGCCTACAATTTTCTTTTCTTTGTTGTCTTCTTGTCCAGTTTTGGAATCAAAGTAATGCTGACCTCATAAAATGAACTGGGTAGTATTGCCTTAACCTCAATTCTAGAATAATCTAAAGATAATTGGTATTTGTTCTTTTTTCAATGGTAGAATTCAGCAGTGAAGCCATCATGTCCTGGGCTCTTATTTATTAGAAGACCTTTTATTACCGATTCAATTTACTCACTTGTTGTTGGTCTCTTCAGATTTTCTATTTCTTCATAATTTAATCTTGTTAGATTGTATTTGTCCAGGAATTTATCCATTTCTTCTATGTTATAAAATTTGTTAGCTTGTAGTTGTTCACAATAGATGCTTATGATCCTTTGCATCTCTGTGGCATAAGCTGTAGTGTCTCCTTTTTCATTTCTAATTTTATTTATTTGAAACTTCTCTCTTTTTTACTTGGTTAGTCTGGCTAAAGGTTTGTAAATTTTGTTTTTCTTTTCAAAAAACCAACTCTTTGTTTTGTTGATCTTTTCAATTGGTTTTTTGTTTTTTGTTTTTTTTAGTTTCTATTTCATTTATTTCTGCTCTGAGCTTATTTCTTTTTTCCTGCCAATTTTGGGTTTAATTTGTTGTTATTTTTCTAGTTCCTTGAGTTACAACATTAGGTTCTTTATTAGAAATCTTTTTTTCTTTTCTGATGTAAGCATTTATTGCTAAATCTATCCTCTTAAGATTGCTTTTGCTGTTTCCCACAGGTTTTAGTATGATGTGTCTTCAATCTCATTTGTCTCAAGGAATATTTTAACTTCTCTTTTAATTTCTTTATTAACCTGTTTGTTGTTTAGGAGCATGCCATTTAATTTCCACATATTTATATCAAAGATTTTCTTGTTGATTTCTAGTTTTATATCATTATGGTCAGAAAAGATACTTGATATGGTCTCTATCTTTTTAAATTTGTGAAGACTTGACTTGTGGCCTATTATATGATTTATCCTAGAGAATGTTCCATGTGTAGTTGAGAAAAATGTATACTGTATAGCTGTTGGATAAAATGTTCTGTAAATGTCCGTAAGGTCCATTTAGCCTATGGTTCAGTTTAAGTCAGATATTTCTTTGTTTATTTTCTGTTTAGATGATCTGTCCATAGTTGAAAGTGGGGTATCAAAGTCCCCAACTATTATTGAATTGTAATTTATCTCTTCCCTTAGGTCTAATAATGTTTGCTTTATATATCTGGGTGCTCTGGTGTTAGGCGCATATGTATTAACAATTGTTATATTCTCTTTTTGAATTGATCCCTTATTATTATATAATGATCTTGTTTACCTCTTTCTACAGTTTTGATTTAAACTCTACTTTATTTGATATAAGTATGACTATTCCTGCTTGCTTTTGGTTTCTGTTTGTGTGAAATACCTTTTTCCAGTCCCTCACTTTCAGTCTATGTTTATCTTTAATAGTTAAGTGAGTCTCTTGTAGGCAGTATCATTGGATCTTATTTTTTAATCTGCTCAGCCGCTTTATGTCTTTTAATTGGAGAATTTGATCTGTTTACATTCAAGGTTACTACTGATATGTGAGGACTTATTTCTGCCATTTCATTAGTTGATTTCTGGTTGTTTTGTATATCCTTAGTTAAAAAAATTTGTTTTCTTGTTATTTACCTCTGTAGATTGGTGGTTTTCTATGGTGCCAAGCTTTGTTTTCTTTCTCTTTCTCATCTGTGTAGTTGCCATAATTTACTTTTCTTGTGGTTACCTTGGAGATAACATAAAGAGTCTTGTAGTTTTAATAAACTACCTTAAGCTGATAGCAACTTACCTTTGGTTGCATAAAAATACTCTAGACTCCCCCACCATTTATATTTTTGTTGCATCAATTTACATTTGTATCAATTGTATATTCCTTAGCCAGTAGTTGTAGCTGTTGTTGTTTCTTGACCCTTTTGACTTTAAAACTTAATATTAGAGGATTGAAGGATTTACATAGCACTGTTACTTCAGGGGTATTTTGAGTTTGAATTGCAAATTTACCTCTGAGTTTGAATAATGAATTTACCATATCTGGTGAGTTTTGTACTTTTTAATGTTTTCATGATAATAATTATCATCTTTTCATTTCTAGTTGTAGCATTCCCTTCAGTATTTCTCATAAGTCTGGTCTAGTAGTGATTAATTCTCTCAACTGCTTGCTTAGGAAGGTCTTTATTTCTCCCCCAGTTCTGGAGGATAACTTTGCTAGGTAAAGTATCCTTATTTACCCCAGCACTTTGAACATATCATCCCATGCTCTATTGGTTTGCAAGGTTTCTATTGAGAAATCTGATGACAGTCTAATGAGGATTCCCTTATATGTGACTTGATGCTTTTCTTTTGAAGCTTTTAGAATTCTCTCTTTGTCTTTGACTTTTGATACTTTGATTATGATCTGCCTTGGAGAGAATCTTTTTGGGTTGAGGGGACCTATGAGCTTCCTGAATCTTAATGTCCATATCTCTCCCAATAATTGGGAAGATTTCAGCTATTATTTTGTTAAATAGGGGTTCTGTTCCTTTGTCCATCTCTTCTCCTTCTGTAACACCTACTATTAAAACAATTTGTTTGCCTAATGATTTCCCATAGGTCTCATAGGCTTTATTTATTCATTTTTATTCTATTTCTTTTTTCCCCTCTGCCTGAACTATTTCAAAAGATCTGTCTCAAATTCAGAAATTCTTTTTCTGCTTGATCTAATCTGTTGTTGAGGCTCTCAGTTGTGTATTTTTAATTTATTCATTGAATTCCTCAGTTCAGGGCCCAGCACCTCTGTAGAGGGCTGCTGGATCAGCTGTTGAGCCTGGAGTGAGCCTGCAAGGGTGCAGTCATGTCATGCTGGCAGCTCTGTAAGGGCCTGCCATGTAGAATCAAAGCTAATACCCAATCTGCTGTTGGTCAGGGAGCAGGTGGACACTGGTGCAGCAGGGCCTGGAGAATCCATAGTGGCCTGCTATGGGAAGGCAGGTCACTGGCTAATCACTGCTGATCAGGGAGCAGATGTACACCAGTGCAGCAGGCCCTGGTGGCTCTGTGGAGGGCCACAGAGGAAGGCAGAGCTACTGCCAGCCTGGCTGTTGTCTGGTATGGTCACCTGTGGACTAAGCAGGCCCACAGGTTGTACAGGGCAGGTGCACATGAATTTGGTGGATTGCCACTTACTGGCAGCTTCCCTGCTTGAGCAGGTCTGCCTGCTCTTCTGGGTGTGGAGGGGGTACTGCGTGGGTTCAGACATTGGGGTCTTGGTCTTTCTGTCTAGCTAGGCAGCCAGGGTCATGGTTCTGCCAGTGCCCATCTGAACATAGTAGTATGTAGCTGGGGTCTCAGGATGAAGGGAGTCAGTTTCACCAGGTCCAGGGCAGGCCACAGTCTAGCTGTGGGTTGGGTTTCAAGATGATGCTGTGCCATGGCCACTTAGGGTGTGGGGGAGGTTGCTCTCCCTGGGCTTCTACTATGAGGTTGTGAAGCTGCACAAACTCCAAGTGACTCACCACCTGGGTTTGGGGCTGTGAGGACTCAGGGATTCTCCTGTGTCAGGAGTTGCTGGGGTTCGTGGAGGCAGTTGAAACAGCTGGGATTTTCCTGCTTATCTCTCTCTGCCTGACTCCAAGTTGGTCCCTGATATGGGGCAAAAGCTGGATGCCTTGCTGTGATGTCTACGGTGCCATTCCAGTCTTCTGTGCCCCACAAGATGTTTGTCCCTCCCACAGCACTCTGCAGCATACTTCTTCACTTATTTTTGTAAAAATATAGTTGTCAGTTTGTTGTTTGGTCTCTTTTCGTGAGGGGGATGAGTGCCAGACAACTCTGGTAAGCCATCTTGTTCCTCTCTTTTATTTCTCCCTCTATGTTTCCTCGTAAGAGTTCAGTAGTTTTTGCTCTCATATTTAGGTCTTGATCTATTTTGGATTAATTTTTTATATGGTGTAAGATGAGGTTCCAGCTGTTTTCTTTTTATGTGGCTATCCATTTGTCCCAGCATCATTTATTGAAAAGCTATCCTTTCTCCATAATCAGTTGACCATAGATGTATAGGTTTATTTATGAACACTCAGTGCTGTTTCACTGATCTATATGGCTATCATTGTGCCAGAAACACACTGCCTTATTACCATTGTTTTGAAGTAAGTTCTGAAATAGGGATGTTTGCGTCCTCTACTTTATTATTCCTTTCCAAGACTGCCCTGGCTATACTGGGTCCCTTGCAATTCCATACGAACTTTGGAATCAGCTCATTGATTTGTATAATGAAGTCATCTGGAATTCTGATAGGGAATGCATTGAGTTTATAGATCAGTTTGGGGAGTATTGCCATTCTAACAATGTTAAATCTTCTGATCCATGAACATGGGATGTTTTTCCATTTATTTAGATCTTCTTTAATGTCTTCAACAATGCTTTGTAGTTTTCAGAGTACAAGTTTTATGCTTCTTTTGTTAAACTTATTCCTAAATATTTTACTATTTTTGATGCCATTTGAATGGAATTTTTTTTTAAAATTTCATTTTGAATTGTTCATTGCAAATGTACAAAAATACAATTGATTTTTGTGTATTGATCTTATATCCTTTTTGTTAAACTTATTCCTAAATATTTTACTATTTTTGATGCCATTTGAATGGAATTTTTTTTAAAATTTCATTTTGAATTGTTCATTGCAAATGTACAAAAATACAATTGATTTTTGTGTATTGATCTTGTATCCTGCAACCTTTCAGAACTCATTTATTAGTTCTAATCATTTTAGTGGATTCATTATAATTTTCTGTATATAAGATCATATCATCTGCAATTAGAGATAGTTTTGTTTCTTCCTTTCCAATCTGAATGCCTTTTACTAATTTTTCCCTTCTAATTGCCCTGGCTAAAACCTCCAGTACAATGTTGAATAGAAATGGAAAGAGTGGACATTCCTTTTTTGCTCCTGATCGTACAGAGAAAGCATCCAGTTTTTCATCAATAAATACGATGTTAGCTGTGGGCTTTTTATATGCCCTTTACCAGGTTGAAGAAGTTCTTTTTCATTCCTAGTTTGTTAAGTGATTTTATCATGAAAAAGTGTTAGATTTTGTCAGGTCTTTGAGAATTTGCACAAAAATAAAAGTTGCGTATGGTTCAGTCAAATGAATTAGTCTCGTGTTAATTTGATAAGCAGCAATCAATCTTCCAGAGCCCGAAAATGCCTGGGAATATTAATGTTGAATGGAGGATCGAGTCTGAGCACTGAACCTGAAATATGATGACCACACCCACATCCTGCCTCCTTGAGGAGACCTGCTCAGGCAGTCACTTCTTACAAGTCATGCCTCTTTCTCCTGCCCCTTCATACTGCAATCTAGCATTAAATGATGTCATATCCATGAAGATGCTTTGACATGTGTGGGGTCAGGATTAGTCTATTTGCACTGCTCCAGGCTGGTGTAGGAAAGTCCTCTTATATAAACCCTTTAGTTCAGATAAATTTCAGAATCCAGAATTTTAGGATCTTAGAAAGCTAATATGGTGGATACATGGTGTATTTTATTAAAACCCCCAGTGGGGTTTGATGCGACAACCTGTAATCATACACGTGGATATATCTGTGGTGGAATCAATGAATACTCCCACTAGATTGTACAAATATTGACTTTGCATAGCCTCACATCAGTTCAGGTAACATTTTGCTGCCAGCCAAGTAGATTCAGATCAGGTTAAGTACTGTCAACCAAATGACTAATGAAGAAACTTGTAGATTTAGAAAGCACATATGGGGCTGTGGAGCTATACTGACTGGCTAACCCAGGCAAGTCTGCCTGAAAGACTGGAGCCATGGGAGTGAGCTTGCTTGGTTCACAGGATGTGTAGTTTTACCCAACCACCTGTAATCCAGTCCCTTCCCCCGCCCTTCCATTGGGAGATTTCTGGAGGGAACGAGCAGAACATACACTTTCCTCTTCTCCACACCAGTCAGCAGCATTTTCATCACCTCTCATTCCCATCAGACAAGGAACAGGCCTGAGATCCTGTGAGGGTTTGAACTGGGAGTTGGGTTGTGTAGGATCTATGTGCTTAGCACAGTAGAGGGAACAGCAAAGGAGCCACCATATTAGTCTGCAGTCTCACTGTGATCTAGTTATGGAGGGTGGCTCCTATGGTTGTGCAAATATTAATTCTGGGTGTCAGTGATGACCAAATTCACTTAGAAGCTGACTCCAAGGATAAATCAAGATTTCATCTCAGTAATGGATTTTCAAAGCCAAGCATCTTGTCCAAGAATCTGCCTTTGACAAAACTAAGAAATAGCTAGTTCTAATCAGCCTGACCTCTCTCTACAGGCCTTTCCTAGATCCCCATCCAATCCTAGGGTTGTCTCCTATTCTAGACCAACATTTCAACTCACTAGCTGCCAGGGGTTCAGAAAGAAGCCTAAGCAATTATTTAATGTCTATATTAAACATGGACTTAGTGTCCATATGCATATATTCCCATTTACATCTAACACACTCTTTCACCAAACAACTTCCTATTATAGAGGATGTATGGGATATAAAAGAAAGCCATACCCTTATTGGAAAATATCTTTACTGCCTCCTGTTTTATCTTACATAATCATGAGAATTTTAAATTCTACACCGTAAATTCTGTTTTAACGTTAAAGAATGGGTTTTCTTGACACATTTTCAAGAAAAATTAGTGTACCAGAAAGATACTTCATGCTTATCTGTAGCCTTGCATATTTGCTATGAAAATGCCAAGGACCCAGGAGGGCACATGTACCTCAGTTTGAGAAGCAGCATGGAATTGATGTGTTCTCTGAGATGTCCTTGGAAGAACGGACTTCAGATAGCATACTGACAACTTTCTACTTCATCTACATCTGCCAACCAGATCAAGTGGCCACAGGTGATCTTGGTTATTGAAGATAAGGGTTTGAAGGGACTCTGTTAGCAGTTATGTCAAGAACCTTTTGTTCTTATGTGTTTGGAGGCCCAGACAAGTTGAAGGACTTTCTCAAGGTAGCAGAGCCAGGACTAGTTGCTGGATTTCCTAACTCGAGATGTGGTTGAACTTGGCCGATAGTGTAAGAAGTGCTGATGCCATCAGAGGGTTATGTGAGTCAATCAGATACCTCTCTTTCTTTTTCATATGGCCCTGACAGTTCAAAGAAGTTGAAGATGAATTTGTTGTATTTGCCTTTTGCAAAAGGTAACTTTCTCTTTCTGACTTTTTTTTGAATAATGATTCAACAGTGATTCAAGATCCTGGAAACAAAAACTCTAACTAAAGGAGATTGGTAAATCTTGAATCTTTATTTTTAATGATGGGCTTTTCAGGATTAAACTAGAGTGAAGAAAATTGGATCTTGTTTAGAATTTTGATATATTTTAAAGCTGAAAAGAAAGTGTAGGAAATAAAGAAATGCTTTCTATTTTTAATTTTAGATTTTAAAAGGAGTTTAAGTGCCTGCAAAAAAAAAAAAAGTTGCTTTTTCACTGATGGTAATCTTTTCGGCAGACATGGAAAGGAGAAGCTTTCATACCTTTGTATTTTTAGTTCCTAACAAAGGATGACTGTACATGAATGGGGAAAACATTAACCCTCATTTGCCCTGAAACATAACCTGTGATCACATTGTGCCAACTACACTAGTGAACACCAACAAATACAATTAATTATTTGATGATTCTCAAACATCTGGACTTTTGGCACCCAGAACCAAAACATCTGGACATTTGTTTGAATTCTCTGCTTGTTTTCCAAGTTTAACATTGTGTCAGAATAATAATAGCTAAGTAGCACTTCCTATGTGAAAGAGCCAGGCTAAATATTTTACCTGCGTTAGGCTGTTTAACCCTCACAGCAGTCAAACAAGTTCTGAACTACTGTACTAATGATTCCTTTTACAGATGAGCATTCTGAGCATGGAGAAAAGGACAGATCTGAGTTGAGAACCCTGTGTGTCTGATGACAAATGCTGGGCTGTTAACTCTATTCCATTTTGCCAAAACAACTAGAGACAAATGGTAAATATCCAATTTGTAGCTACACTGTCAAAAGAAAGGGAGACTATACAATATCTAAGTTAATAATATCACTCAATAATATCACCATTCTTAGCCAATTTGTTGATTTTAAGGAAAATTTTCCTTCTCTTGAATTACTCTAATTGACAAATGCACCTAATAATTGTTTGTTCCATTTATTACACTTTGGGCATTAACAAAACAAATACAAGTACCTGCATCTACTCTGTCAAGTTAAAGAATTTAAAAAATGAAAAAAATACACAGAAACAAATTGAATAAAAATAAGAATTAATGCCTGGGTCAAAGACAAATATTCCAGTTCTCGATGCTAGTTAGTGGTTATAGTTTTAACCATGTAATTTGAGCAAGTTACTTAGTCCCGTAGGCCCCATTTTTAAAATGCAAATAATAACAAAACCTACTTCATCCTACTTTGCTGAAGGATGGAATAAAATAATGCATGTAATGTGCTTGACGCAGTGCCTGGCTCAGAGCATTGACTCAAAACATATCAGTTACTATTAGTATCATTAATATTTGTCCTTACTTAAGCTAGAAAGTGGCAGAACTGGAATTCGGAACTAACCTGAGGCCTGCTCCGGCCAGTGGGGGGCGTGGGAGAGCAGAGAAACCTCACGCAACACTTGCAGCTCTCTCCTTGTTTACTTACCTTCACATGCAGGAAAGGACGCGGGCTTCACTGCCTCTGTCACTACCGCGCCCTACTGGCTGGGGAGGGAAAGACGAGATGGCAGAGGTGAAATTCCACTGGCCTTCTTTCCGTCTCCCCTTCTCACACTCTCTGTCAGGTCATTAGATTTCTTTAAATACCGAAGCTGAATAACTCTAGTCTCCTATAAAAGAATGTGAGAGCATAAATAAGATCATTGCCTCTTTACTACTATAAAATTTTATGGTTATGTAGAAACTCAATGTTAAAAAAAAACCAAAAAACTCTATGATGAAATTTCTCTGGATAAATAGTTATGCCCAGAGATGCATTGTGGGGGCAGTGCATTTTTTGACTTTCAACATAGACAGATGGTTTACACATCTTTAGTCTTCAGAGCTTTCTGAGGAGCATTATATAATCTCAGTGTGGTCACCAAATGAAATAAGAAATTCCTCGTTTGGCCGATGGAGCTTGCATATCGAGTTCATAAACTTTGATACTTCTCCCAAGTCCAAAATCAGAGACAACCTGCTCCAAGTCGGTTTCCCATTTGCACTTAATTAGGGAGTGTGTTTTGGAGGTCAGTGAGAATCAGCGGGTATGTTTTCATAATAACTCTCCTCACAATAAAATTATTTGAGAGGCAGCTGTCCAACTTTTTCTGGAATGAGGGCAAGAAAAATGGGGACACAGAGTGAAGTTATTGGATACCTTATCTGGAACCAGAAAGTTGTCTGGGATCCAAAGAACACACAGTACCTTCTGGATCAGGGGAAAGGAGCCAAGTGCTTTCATAGTCCTAACAATTTTCTTAACTGTGCAATTTTGCTTCATTTCTAACAATCTAAAGAAATGGTTTTAAGAATTCCAAATGCTAGAGAATAAAAGCCTTCTCAGAGTTGCAATCATGTCATACTTAAGAAGGAGCGGCAGTAAGTATTCTGGATAAGAGAAATGTGAATATGTGTGTTAGAGAAAGCGGTTGCCAGTCAGGACAGGGTAACACCACCAGGCTGTTGCTTACTGGATGGATGCTCTTGTGCACTTGGGTTCTTAAGGATGACACAAGGAGCTCTTAACATATTGCACCTCACTTTATAAATATGATATCAATGTAGCTGTCGGAGAGTGTATTATGCTTGTATTTACCTTGTCCTATAATTTTCTAGAGAATAAGAGATAAATTCTAAGTCACGAATTCTGAGAAAATCAAGTCAAAGAGTAAATTTCCTTAATAGATTAGGAAGTCAAATTCTGATAGGCTAGTAATTTCTTTGTAGTTATTTTCCTTCTTTTAAAAAATATTTTAGCTACTTCTAAATTTTATTTGGTTTTTATAATTCCCATTAGTCCAGGAGGACATGGCCATGATCTATAACTTCTGAATTGTGGTTGAAAAGCTTTTATCATAATATGGAGCCAATGGCTGTAATATGTTGAAAAGATCTTCAGCCTCATGTACAGAACATGATTAACCTTTTTGTCTTTCTTTTACACACACACACATACATACACATCTTGAGGTAGGTTTAGTTACATTTATATTGTGTATGTTC
Source organism: Galeopterus variegatus (assembly GCF_000696425.1). Lineage (NCBI taxonomy): Eukaryota > Metazoa > Chordata > Mammalia > Dermoptera > Cynocephalidae > Galeopterus > Galeopterus variegatus. The sequence goes on along the minus strand of NW_007728601.1, from coordinate 82,358 downwards.
AGTGATAAATTGTTCTGAGATGAAGTCTTGAGGCTTCTAAACCAGATTTCCCTCAAAAGCAGTTCATATGTCAAATTGCTACATTCAGCACTTGACTGAAGTGTAACCATAACCAATGCAGCATGACCTATGCATTAGAATAAATACACTATTTCTCTTTAGTCTCTTAATTTGATAGTGATGGTAGCAGGGGATTTGTCATACTTTGTTTCCAGTATTTGGCAGATCATTCAGATTATGGCCTTTACAAGTTACCTGTATCTAAATCATCCTAAATTCAGTTCCATTGGTATTTTTCAGTGTTAATAGAAGTTACCTGATTTTATGTATTAATTTTGTGAAGCTCTGATACTTCAGGCTGCTGTTCTGCATCATGTGCTGTGTGGCAGGCAGCCACCAAGACATCCCTCGGTGACCCCTGCCTCCTGGTATTGGTGCCTTTGTATAAATCTCTCCTGTTCAGTGTTGTTGAACTCACTGAGTCACTTCTAACTAACAGAATATGGCAGAAATGATGGGATGTCCCTAACTAAAATTAGGTTACAAAAAGACTGGCTTCCATATTGGGTGTCCTTTCTCGAGCTCTTTCTTTCTCGTAGCCCTCATGCTGAGGGAAGTATACTGCCTTACGTGTTTGACCATATGGAGATGCCCACATGATAAAATACTGATTAATCTGGTCAATAGCCAGTGAATACCTGCAGCTTGCCAACAGCCACATATGTTCTCCAGGGATTCCTTTTTTGCAAATATACAGGGCAAGCTATCATTACAGATAGTTAATTTGGCTTTTCTTCAATCCACAGTACTGTGAATATTCCTTTCTTGATTTCTCCGAGGGTTGAGGAGCAGCTGGTTTAGTTTCTGGAAGATTTCTTTTTTTCTCTTTACAGTATTCTTCCATGCAAAAGTCACTTTCTGTGTGTACTACGTTCCCCCAGAGGCCTTTCTGCTCTACAGTTGACTGTAGCACAGCCTTGTATTAGGGTTTATTATAAATTGAAATTAAAGCTATCCCACGTGTAACGAGAATTCCATCTCCCCTCATGCCAAGCTCTATTACCTCCCCAGTGTCAACAGAGAAACTTTCTTCCTTCCAGGTTTTGCAAAACTTAAAATCACACCTCTGGACATAAGGGAGAGTTTGCGCAGTGACAAGAAAATGAGAGGGCGGGGAGAGGCATTATTTTCACTCCCTTGCCCCGTCCATCCCCATTCCCACCTCCCAGGAGGCGTGGTCGCCTTTCCATTGTGCAGTCCTTGAAGATCTCTCTGCCGGAACAGCAGCAGGTTGGATGACAGCTCAAGGGCATTTCCATGCTTCAGTCATCAGCTATATCTCACTCTGGTTCCTCCTGTGAAACAAAAGGCATGCCACCTCCTAGCGCACGTTCTGATTGCTGATGGACAGTGTGCTCTGAGATGAAATGTTATTAACAGATGACTTATAAAATTGTCCTTGCAGTCAGTTCTGTGATGGAAAACACCTGTTAGTAAACAACAGGTTTGCGCAGTGACAAGAAAATGAGAGGGCGGGGAGAGGCATTATTTTCACTCCCTTGCCCCCTCCATCCCCATTCCCACCTCCCAGGAGGCGTGGTCGCCTTTCCATTGTGCAGTCCTTGAAGATCTCTCTGCCTGAACAGCAGCAGGTTGGATGACAGCTCAAGGGTATTTCCATGCTTCAGTCATCAGCTATATCTCACTCTGGTTCCTCCTGTGAAACAAAAGGCATGCCACCTCCTAGCGCACATTCTGATTGCTGACTATATATATAGTCAATGTAATATTCTGGGTGCTAGTTATCAAATATTAAATGACTTTTGCACTTCTTTATTCTACTTAAAATGAGTTCTGTAATGTTGGCCAAGTCTCTTGCATTCTCTGGGCATCGATTTCTACATCTGTAAAATGTGAGGAGGTGAAAAATAATTCTATCTCCTATAGCTCCTCATTCTCTGCTTCTGTGACTCTTGTTCTGATTTGGGCATGAACTGCATCGGCAATCAAAATCCACAGACAACCCCCAAACCTCAAGTTAGCCAATAGAGTGTATTTTCTCTTCTTAAAGCGCTTTAACTAGAGTGGCTCAAAAGAAACCAAATAGACTATCTGAGCTCTTTGTTTGCTACCTGCTCCAACTGACGTCAGAGAGCTTTCATGAGCAGTTGAATGACCAAGAAGAAAGGAGGAGAACCAAAGGCCTTAGTCCATTCACAAGCTGGATAATGAGTCCTGAATCATTAGTAAGCTGTCCTTTATTCCCCGGTAGCTTGTGTACAGTTTCATGTTGTGCAGTGTCACTGGATTCTCTTCTTAAAGCGCTTTAACTAGAGTGGCTCAAAAGAAACCAAATAGACTATCTGAGCTCATTGTTTGCTACCTGCTCCAACTGACGTCAGAGAGCTTTCATGAGCAGTTGAATGACCAAGAAGAAAGGAGGAGGAGAACCAAAGGCCTTAGTCCATTCACAAGCTGGATAATGAGTCCTGAATCATTAGTAAGCTGTCCTTTATTCCCCAGTAGCTTGTGTACAGTTTCATGTTGTGCAGTGTCACTGGACGTTCTCTGTAGAGTGGTTTTTAACCTCTGTCATCTCTGCAAGCTCAGTGAGGTGACGTGCACTCCTCTGAAAGATGAAGGCTGTGAAAAGCCATCTGTAGGAGCTGCCCTTTCGGTTATGCTCTGGTAATGGCAATGCCTTGAGTGGAGCTGTGGCTCCTTTGGCCCTGTGTTCTGGTGGGAATGCATGTGTGCATTTGTGTAAAGACGGGGTGATGGCGTCCTGGGAGGAGCTGTCACATTTGTGATCATGGAGCCATTTTCACTCACTCGTTGGTTGTGAAGTAACTGTGTCTTGTGTGAACTGGATGGCTTTTTAGTACCTTGATCTAACAAATTAAGTCAACGTGCACTTGTTTACTACCTGACCGATTGACTTGCTGACCATGAGAAGAAAATTTTATTAGTATTGTGTGAAGAATTCTGAAAGTTTATCCATATTAATAGCCAGCCTTCAGATTGAACCACTCTAACACTCTCCTTGATTGAGAAAAGTTACATTTTTTCTTATCAGAATTATATTTTTCTTATTTCAGAATCTTCAAGATTTTCTCCCCTTGACCACACAGAAAATGTTTCAAGAGGGCTTTTCTTCATTCGCTTGTTTTCACATTCACTTTCACATGAATTGTTGATTGAAGATAGAATTTAATCACTACGGTTGGTGGGGACATTTCTGAGAACATAGAGTTGGTCTGTGCAGTTACTCGGGGAGGAGAGGTGGAAGGAGAGGGGAACTTGGGAACAGCCCAAGCTCACATCTAAAATATGCCTGTTCACACTGCCACCATGCACTGCCAAGCCACGGCACAGACTCTTTAGAGTCCCCACTTGTTCTCTTGGACTTTCAGACCATCACTTAATCTTTAAAAAGCCACTGTACCTCTATGACATCAGTTCTTAGTTTTAGAAACTGAATAATAATTCTGGCCCTACCTACCTCACAGGCCCATTATAAAGGTAAAAAAGGATGTTTATGATGGGTTTTTGAAAAGTAAAATTTAGAGGTTAGAGAGAAATTGGTCAAGGGTCACAAGAATGATAACATTTTATAAAGCTGAGTACACTGATGATCCTGATTTGATCATCACATATTATACACAGGTATTCATATTCAACTCCATACCCCACAAATATGTATAATCAATTATATTTCAATCAAAAAGAAAGAAAAGTAAAATTTATGATACAAACAAAAGTAGTGGATTGTGGTGATATTAGCATTTTGTTATGGCAATCTCCTGGTTCAGTAGTTTAAAGAGGATGATACCTTTTTATGTTCAGGAGTTTTTGAATTTCTTTTCCCCAAACTATAAAACTCACAGACTTTGCTTAGCTTCTCTATGTCCCAGCCCCTCAATAAGCTGACATCACAGCAGAGGTTAATATAAGTCAAGCAGACAGTGGCTAGATATGTGTATTTGCGTATGTCTGTGTGTGCATTTAAGAAAATGCACATGTACCATTGACCTAGCTACTACCTGTGTTCATACAATTAAAAAAGGAATAATGACTCATTAAACAAACAAGTTCTAGGAAGAAAAATACTCATTTAATACAATCACAGTGATTTCCTCACTGTTTCCACTTCATTGCTGCTTATGTGAGTAAAAACAACATGCTAAATGGAGACTTTCAGGACCTCATGGGACCAATTAATGCCACGTGACTTCCTCTCTGCCTTCCATGAAAATAACTATATTATAATGGTCCGTGATATTAATATCAGCTTTGGAAAGCCAGGCAGTGGCTCCGTAGGGAAGGAAGTGGCCTGAGCAAGAACTGTGGAATGTGCAGTATTTGACAGACCAGAGGCCACATCTTTTTATAAGCTATATCACATAGTTAAACGAGGTGGGGGCACCAAATGGGCTAGTGGGTTAATTAAGGTTAAAAGGCCACCAGTGTAGTCTAGCTCTGATCTTGAACTCCAGGAAAATGTGGTTGTTGGGGGAAGTTTTGGGAATTAATGTTCTCAGAAATAAGACCATTTTCAAAGCACTTTTCCTCCTGCCTTTCTCCAGATTTCTGCCCACCACAGAAGCAGGATATATTTTGACAGCCTCTGTTTGTATTGGAGTGTAGGCTTGGGATCAAGACTGGTGGTACACCTCCCAAGTTTGTTGGCAGCTTGATGGGGTTTTCCAGAGACGCTAGAATACAGGACACCACCAAAGAGAATGTGAGCCTCAATATCGTTAGCCTTAGCCCAGGGTTCCTTCCTTCAAATGCAATTGTAGGATTCGCAGGCCCACGCTCCACCCAGCCTCCATCCCAGCCCCACTCCCTGCAGGATCCTGGAGAGACTTAAATTCTCCTCTCTAGCATGTGGCAATAGGCCAGTCAATTTTCTTGGTTGTAAATTGCTGTAGTGCATTAACTCCACTCAATTCCACAGCACAATAGAGGATAAAAATTCTCCTGGGAGCAGATATTTAGTGTTACATCTAATTATCCAGGAGAGATTGCCTAAGGCAACAATCTAGATCCAATTCCAAGATAGTGACTAATGGTTTGACCAGATGGTCAGAGGCTTGGGAGGAATAATACTGGAACATTGGTGATAGGGAAGTTCAGGGAAGAAGCTGGATAAACACCTTAGAATGAGCCCAGAGTATGAGAATATTTGTGCCCATCTGCATGCACATTCACTAAAAGGTCCCCACTGTAGAGAGAGCTTTACATAATCAGGAAGAAAATATAATTTTGTTGTTGTTGTTCTAGAGATGTCCATCAGAGAGTCTTTCCCTGGTGCTTGGCCCATGGACTCAACACAGCCACGGTGGCAGGGATGAAGGCTGTGTGTGAGCCTATAACAAGAACTTCCTCTCATAATGGTGACCCGGCTAGTGCCTCAGCTGAACTCCTCACTGGCCAGGAGTGGCAACCAAGCCTGAGCACCAGGATGGCACTGTAAACAGGAGGGCCAGTCAACTACTTGGAACAAACTGATTATATCAGACCCTTTCATCATGGAAGGGGCAGAAATTGCCCTCACTGAAGTAGACACCTGCTCTATATTTAGGTTTCTTTCACTATCCCACTATGCTTCTCCTAACATTTCCATTGGCAGAACTTAAGTTCTTAAACATCATAATGGAATTTCTACTCTACATTCTTTTGTTGTATAACCATTATGATTTCCTTGACATTTATTTTCCAAATTTCTTGAAATAAAATTTAAAATGATTCTCAATATAAAGGTAATGCTATTCAAATAAACTTTTGAAATAATTTAAACAAACTGACCTATAATAAAAGTTAAAATTGTAAATAGATTGCTTGGGACTAAGGAACTCACTTTACAGAGAAAGAAATAAGGTAGTTGTGGATGACCATAGAATTCACTCGTGTAAACATGTGTCCTACTATCCAGAAGCAACTGACCTTACAGAAAACAGACGGTCTATTGAAGAATATAGTACCAGCTGTCTGCCAGCTGGTAGACAAATCTTGCAAATTTGGGGTGCTATTCTTTAGGATGAAGCATTTACTTTGAATTAATGGTGAATAAATGACACTATTTCCTTCTCTTGCAGAACACACAGATTCAGAAGCCTTGAAGAAGAAATATAGGAGCACCTCTCCCAGTTACATTTAATGACCCCCTATCAAAATTTTTCATTCTGTCCCTGGGCTCTCCTGGTTTAGTAATTTTAGTACCCCGTGGAGACTTGCTTCCACCAAGAAAAGCAGTTACAACAATTTTATAAAATTGGGAGCTGAAACAGCCACTTGGACATTCAGGAATTAACATGCCACTGGAAAATTATGGAAAGAGAAAGCTGAACTTTTGCTGGGTCAATTGATCCTGACAACTAAATAGTAGAGAAGGAAGGACCATGGGTACGTCTTGTACTATATTTTGAGTGGTAAAGGTGAATAGAAGACTATTGCAAGCTTATACAAGGGCTCAGATTTCTAAAGGGTGAATATTGAGATTTAGGTGGCTCCACTATGTGTTAGCTGAGGCAGAGCAAACATGGAATGGCTGTGGGGGAAAGCTGAAAATACCAGCTACATTCATGTGTCTATCTGTAGAAATGCCTATTGTGTATAGAATGTGTTGGTGGTGACTATACTTAATATTAATTTTCAGTCTTAGAAATTCAAGATGAGATTGTAACATGAAGATCGGGCAATGGCCAGAGAACTTGTACTGAAATTGTATAGAGTAAATAACAAAACCATATTTTTTTCTGTTTGGGGAAAGGATGAGTGTGTTTTTGGTTGCATGAGATAAGCTATTTATACAGTGTAGAAATATTTTTGGAAGTATAAGTTTGGGAGGGAGTGTTTATGAGGATGTGAGTCAGTCAAGGGGAAAGACTGTAATAGACTCAACCATCCAGAATCTGAGCATTCTCTTGGGAGGAATCTCAAAACAGGTGAGATAGCAGGGCCCCATTTTCCACTAGAAAAAAATAAATAAATAAAGGCAGATTTTTCCTGTCCCTGCTTCCTGACCTCAGTATGTTCATCAGGTGTACACTTGGTCAATCATATTCAGGGTCTCACCCAGGACTTGAAACCTGAGGGACTGATGTAAAGGCCAAGGGGTAGGTGGGAAGATATTTGTGATGGAAGTGGCAGCAGAGGTGAGAGTCCAGGGTAGATGTGGTGACAGTGAACACAAAAGCACATCCAGATCTGGTGATGTGTTGACCAGATTGTCTCAGTGCTGTGATCTCAGCTATGTTTTTGGCTGCCCAGCCTTCCCTAAATCCCATCCATTTTCTGAATCAGGCTCTCTGGCCTTCCTGTTGAATTGGGGCTGTCCAATATTCTTCCAATAAATACCGTTCCACTTAAGATGGCCAGAGTCAGTTCCCGTTACTTGTGCAGTGTACAATGGTTGAAGATGCCGTTCACGCCACTTGGATGACTTCAATTCAGCCCTTTCTCATGAAGTTGGCAGAGACTGGGGTTGGTCACTTTGGGGTGTGTTACTGCCCTGATGCGAGACACCTCTTTTCACCAAGGGCTTGTTATTCACATACAGACTGTCTCTCCTCCTTTCAGTATAAAAGAGCCTTTCCCTCAGAGAGCATGGCATGTTTTTTTCCTTAGGACATGTTTAGGAGGTAATATGAGGAATTCATTACTATGAAGCAAACAAAATTATCCTTGAAGTTAATCCCAGCTGTTGTGTGGGGATTTATTAAATAAACTCTGAGTACCTTGATTCAAGGTGAATTCCTTTCTCATCTGGTTAAAGGTATGCTAATTTGCCTTCCATTTTTACAATGTACAGTCATTTCCTGGAGCTGGCAATTAACCCCAATATGTTCCAACCCTCTTCCTCCTACATAACCCCTTGGGACATTAAATACTTTATCTCCTCAGTGTTACTTACTCTGACACACTTAAACTCTCCCCCTCAAAACACAGGGAATTTGGGAGCCTTAGCCATAAATAGATAGTTTTAGATACATCCACTCAGCAATGCAATTTAACTTAGACCTCTTGAACTGAAAGAGCCCGTTGAAAATAGAGAAAACACAAGATCTTTTTAATGAAAAAAACTATAACTCATTCATTTAAATTATGCATTCCACAAATATATTTTGAGCAGCTATTATGCACCAGGCTTTACCCTAGTCACTGGAGATTTATATATGAACAAAATAAAGTAACTTACACTTTCTTTGGAGGACATGGATAATAAACGAATAAAAGAATCTATGTCCAATGGTGGTAAGTACTATTAAGAGAAATAAAACAGGGTAAAGGCTTTGGGGTAGTGTCAGAAGTATGTTTGAATGTTCAACAAACAAGAAAAAGTCAGCATAACTGCAGATTGAATATACAGTATTAGATGTAATGGGGAACTAGAATGTGTAGGGCCTTGAGACCATTGTAAGGATTCAGGCTTTGGCCTTGAGGTGGAAAGACAATTCAGGGTTTTGAAGCAAGAAGTGATATCTGATTCATATTTTTTCATGAGGAAAAGTATAATTTTGTAAATTGAGGTAAAATTTACATACAGTAAAATGACAGATTTTTAAGTGTACTCTCAGGTGAATTCATCAAATGCATACATTCCTTGCAATCAGCACCTCTGTTAATATAAAACACATTTTCATCACTTCAGAAATTTTTCTATTTTCCATTCCAAGTCAACTTCTGCTCCTGGACAACTGCTATTCTGATTTTTATCACAATAAATTAGTTATATTTGTTCTAGAATTTCATCTAAATAGAATCATATGATATCTACTCTCCTGTGGCTGGCTTCTTCCACTCAGCAAAATATTTTTGAGAGTTGTTCATGTTATTGTATAAATCAGTACTTTATTCTTAAAATTGATGAATAATATCTCATTATATGACTATGCTAAAGTTATTTATCCATTATACTGTTGATAGTTAACTGAGTTTTTCTGCTTGTTTTGTTTATTTTTGCCACTGTTAATAAAGCTACTATGAACTTTCTTGCCATATCTTTTTTAGGACATATGTTTTCATTTCTCTTTGATAAATACTGCAATTTCTGGGTCATAGGGTAAATGTATCTTTAACCTTATAAGAAACTGCCAAATGATCTTCCAAAGATGCCGTGTCATGTTATACTCCCACGGTCAGGGTGGGAGAGTCCTGGTTGCTCCACATGCTCTAGAGAATTTGGTGGTGTCAGCCTTCTGAATGTTAGCCACATAACTTTTACTTCTACACATATTACACCTCAATTGTCAGTTTCTTTTAAGGAAGTTGTACAAAGAAAAGAAACATGAAAATGTAGAGTAACCCACCTATTTATTATTTCTGGTGTTCTTTATTTCTTCCTGTGGATTCTAGTTTCTTTCTGGTATCATTTTTCCTTCAGCCTGAAGAAAATCCTTTGGTATTTCTGGTAATAAATTCTCTCAGCTTTTGTTTATTTGAAGATGCCATTATCTTACCATCTTTATTGAAGGATATTTTAATTGGCTGTAGAATTCTGTGTTGATGGTGGCATAATTCCCTTTTGTTATTTTAAAGTGGACATTCTATTATCTCCTGACTGACATTGTTTCTGATGAGAAGTCAGCTGTCATTTGCATCCTTGTTCTTCTGTATATAAAATGTCATTTTCCTTTGATCGTTTAGGATTTTTCTCTTTATCTTTGGTTTTCAGCAGCTTGACTATGATGTACATAGGAATGGTTTTCTTTGTATTATGTCTGCTTGAGGTTTGCTGAGCTTCATGATTTGTAAACTGATATTTTTGAACAAATATGAGAAATCTTAAGTTTTTGAGTCAGCTGTCATTTGCATCCTTGTTCTTCTGTATATAAAATGTCATTTTCCTTTGATCGTTCAGGATTTTTCTCTTTATCTTTGGTTTTCAGCAGCTTGACTATGATGTACATAGGAATGGTTTTCTTTGTATTATGTCTGCTTGAGGTTTCCTGAGCTTCATGATTTGTAAACTGATATTTTTGAACAAATATGAGAAATCTTAAGTTTTTACTTCCTCTCCTCTGGAACTCCAAATACATATATGTTAGGCAGTTTTAATTTTTTTATAAATACTTGAGCCTCTATATTTCTTCAATTGTTATTTCTCTGTTCTTCTCCCATTTGTACTCTATTTTTTCTGCCATCTTTAGATTCTTTTTTTTTTTGGCCATGCCATGTTGTGTGTTTTATTTTCATTAGTCATACAGATAACTTTCTATAATATCCCAGGGCAAACCAGAGAACTTGGTAGTCTGATTGGGGATCCCTTCAGAGACCCATGGGCCAGTGGTATTGGCATGGAGTGCCTGGGTTCACAGTGCAGCTCGCAGCTCCTGTCCATCTTGCAGGTGGCTCTTCCTCCACACCATGACTGGGGGCTTGGAGATGATGGGAGTGGGGAATCTTCCTGGCTCTTACGAGATTTCACTCCACTTCTCCTGCTCAATGGTCTCTTTGGTTGGCAGGGTGTTCTTGTCCTGTGTCTCCATTTTCTTCAGCTTGGCCTTCTTGAACCTGGTGATTTCCCCTGTGTCCGGCTTGTCTGCCATTTTCTTATAACAATCCTAGTGTGCAAACCAAGGCAGTTGGGTTTGGGCTGGTATCATCTTTAGATTCTTAACTGAGCTAGACTGAGAGTAATCCATCATCCCTTAAATGTTAATTTAAATTATTATTCCAGTTTAATAATTTTTACTTGATTACTTTATAGTTATACTTATTTGTTGATATTGATATTCCTTATATCTTTAATCATTAAGGCCATATTTTTCTTTAATACTATTTTAAGCATATTTTCCTTTATTTCCTTGGTGATATTTACTATTTCAAAGTGTTTGTCTGGTATATCCAACATCTGGGCCATCTTGAGGTGAATATCTATATCTATTGCTTGCTTTTTCTCTTGACTGTGGGTCACATGTTTGTTTTTGTAGCATATCTTGATATTTCTGGTTGTGTACTCAGCTTTGTGAATAATAAATTGTGGAGAATCTGAAGGATGCTGAGTTTTTGTTTGTTTGTTTTTAGTAGGCAGTTCAATGGCCATTTGCATTGAACTTGCATAATCTTGGTTTTATGCTTTATCATGGCAGATATATGGATGGTCCAAAGAGTTTCTCAAGCCTTTCTAACTTGGTGTTGAGGGGAAGCATTCTCCAAACTCTTGTCTCCTTTTAGGCTTTTGTCAGGGCCTAGTTTTAAGCATCTTTAGGGCAGTGTAAAGTAAGAATTATTCTAGAGTGTGATCCTAACTTTTTAGGCTTGACTTTTCTGGTATCCCAGGTAATTGCCTGTGATGTTAATAAAGTATTGACAGAGTTTCTTCAAGTACTGCTCATTCCTGTACTTTTTCTGCTTTACTCTCAAACCCATAGCAGCCACTCTCTTGATAGTCTTTCCATATGCATGGTTAGCTCCATCTTCAACAAAGGGGCACTCCTAGCCTCATTCTACTCTCTGTTTCTATAAGTTTGACTTTTTAAAATTCCACATATAAGTGAGATTATGTGGTATTTGTCTTTCTATGCCTGGCTCATTTCACTTAACATGATGTCTCTAGGTTCATCTGTTGTTGCAAATGACAAAATTGCCTTCTTTTTTAAGTCCAAGTAGTATTCCATTGTGAATATATACCACATTTTCTTTATCCATTTATCCACTGATAGACACTTAGGTTGATTCCATATTTTGGCTATTGTCATAAAGCTGCAAAGAACATGGGAGTACAGGTATCTCTTTGACAAACTGATTTCATTTCCTTTTGACGAATGCCCAGAAATGAGATTGCTAGATTATATAGCAGTTCTATTTTTTAATTCTCTGAGGAACCTCCATACTGTTTTCCATAATGGCTATACAAAGGAATCTTCTTTTTAAGTATATTTCTCCACTTTCCCTCCTTGGTTTTAAAATAGTTGGTCTGTGGGACACACTGCCTTAGACACTGGTCTGAGCCTAGGCAACTAGTCTCCTCTTTCTTTAAAGAACATTCTGATTTGTAGGTCTTATAGCTCTTCTTTGTTACTGGACCTTCATTGGGATCCTCCTCACCTAGCTCTAATTATCTGACAACCTGTAAATCCTGGTGTTCAAGCTGTGAGTTTGTCTTCTTCCTCCCAGAAATCCCAGGACTTCTAATACAAACTGGTCCACCTTCTCTACCTCCTCTCCCCACTACTCTGTACAGCAAAGAAGCAACATAAAACAACAAAAGGTCCTATCGAATCCTAATTGCAGAGCAATGGGTACTTACTTGCCTTATATTAACAGAGCTAAGGAGGCTGCTCAAGCAACCTTTCTCTTACATAAACAAAGCAAAGCAAAACAAAACAAATGTATTCTACTAGTTTTGGTAAAGAATCAGTGGCTCACAATCATTAAGAATATATGCTAGCCCACACAGCTAGCCACAGGCAGGACTAGCTATGATCTTGGGTGTTTGACTCCAGGAGGGCTCTTTTCCAGTGTATATACTTTGCAACAATTAGCTTCTCAGATTGGCCAGTCCCTTAACAGGATTCAATGAATTTGGTAGTGACATTGGTTTATGTGTGTGTTTATAGTGTAGAGTGTACATGTGGTGGCAGGTAGGTTGTAGTTGTAGGTGGTGAAGGAGAGAAAGTTCTAGAGCTGAGGTAAGGCTGCTGCTATGTGTGGGCAGGAACTAGGAAGGGAGATTTAGGAGCTGGGAAGAGCAGAGGGGTGCTCTTGGGGCTGGCCTGGTCTAGGTCTCTCCAGCAACTAGAGAGTAGGTCCATGACAGTCTCCTAACCTAAGGTGTGGGAGGTGTCTTCAGTCAGCTCCTTGAGCCTCTCGAGTGTTTTCACACTTACAGTATCTGGGACGATACCCATCTCACTTGCCTTCTTCACAGAAGAACATTTATTACCAGACTTGAAGCCTTGGCTGTTCTGGCAGGAAAGGGAAACTCCCCAAGTCAGGCCCGCGTGGGCTTCTGCGGCCTCTGCATAGCCTCTCGCTCCTCCCGGTCCCGGGGGTCCGGCCGGGCAGTCGGTGGGGGAGGGGGCTGGAAGCAGGGGCTCAGTGGCTTCTCGCCTCTGCCTCCTCCCTCCGTCCCCAAAGGTACTGCCTCCTCCGGGAGCTGCGGGCCCTCGCTGTCCCCGACCTTAACGTTCCCGCCCTAGCGGCCTGTCGCTGTCCTGCAGCTGCGCAGCACGGGAGGAGCCTGGGGGGAGCCCCCGGCAGCGCGGCTTTGATGGCTTTGATGGCTTCTTCAGATACACGGGGCAGACTGACAAATGGACTTTCAAGTGAAAGGTCAGTGCCGAGGACCGAAGGGGTAGAGCATCTGGATTCACAATTAAATCGCCTGCGGAGCGCAGTTTGCAGCTCCGGCGTCGCTGGTGTAGGAGGTGCTGTCAGAGGGACTCATTCGGGAGCTGTTTCTGACTCTGGATTGGGATTGGAGAAAATAAAAATTCCTTGTGCTTGTCCGTGTGTGTGTGTGTGTGCGCGTCGCACCGCGACAGCGTGTGGGTGTTTCAAGAGAAGCCTTGCTCTTTGGCAGCAGCAAGCACAGCTCTCTCACTCAGCTCTGCCCTAGAGTTGACCCCACAGCGGCCCGCGCGGGTGAGTGGAGCCTCAGAAGTGCTGGCTGCCTCTCCCTGTGCCGGCCTTCTGTAGCTGTGGATTAAAGAACGCTGATTTACTCTCTACCCTTGGCCAACTGTCTCTTAGAATGTTTAAAGGCTGCACCCGACACCTGCAGAATGGAAATGTGCTGGCTCTTCCAGTTGAAAGGAAAGCCCCACTCCTCAATGCCACTCCTCTGGGAGTGGGTCACAGGAGCAAATGTTCTTTTTCCAGGTTACAAAGTGTTTCCACACCCAAGGATATGGTGAGAACAAACACGGTGTTCCTAAGTGCCTGAGGGCCCCAGAACCTCAGAAGGTGCTTTGTAGTTTGGGGGCCCAGTAACCCCACAGCCCAGCTTTCTCAGGATGCTTCGTCTGCCCAACACTTGCTTTGAGTCCTCACCAGCATGATGAAGCAGGTAGACGTAAAACCCTGAAACAACACTATTCGTTAGGGCTTACTTGACTCGCCCTTGCAGCAGCTGCCCTGGCAGGAGGTCTTTAAAACCCTCTGTTGAATGATGGGTCGCAAACCTCCCTGCACAGTTAGGCTCTGATTCTCCCTCCACCTCACACAGGCCCAACAGGTGGTTCCACTTTGGGGGCCACTTAGGAAGGGATATTTATGGTTCACTCTTCTCCTTCCTCCTTCTCCCAAGAAGCAGTCAAAGTAATGACATTCAGCTTGTGGTAAAGTGTCAGAGAAGTATAATAGAAAGACAGGAACAGAAGCTGAGCATTGGAGTTTGGAGGGTCCTGATTGGAAAGGATCACCACCTTCTGTTAAGTCAAAATAACAGCGGGGATCTGAGTCCCTGGCAGACAAGGTGCCCTTTGCTTAATAGTGCAGGTACTGGAGCCAGGGATTAAATCCTGCACCTGTGACTTACCAGCTCTGTGACCTTGGGCGTGTTATTTACCTTCTCCGCCTCTCAGTTTCCTCTTCTGTAAAACTAAGACAGTAAGACCAATCTCACAGAGTTGTTGCAAGGGTGAGAATTAACACGTGCGAAATGCTTAGAACCGTCTGTAGCACACAGTAAACACTCAAGACTCTTGGCAACTGTCATTATCTTCTATGGGTTAACTCACTGTCCTTTTGTTATCTGTCCCTCCTGCTGCTGCTTTCAGGCAAACATGTTTGTTCTCATTTGAGCTTCCCAATATCCTATATGGGGGAAACAGGGCAAGTGTATTTAATGGTTGTCATCCTTTAACAGATGAGAAATTGTGGATAAATTTTTTCTTTGATTGGCTTCCAAGGTCCTGATTCTTACCTATGTTTTCTCTTGTATTTCTCCTATTCATTTTTAGCCCTTTTAACCAGGTAAAAAAGTGTTATTTATTTACCTACATAACAAATATTTATTGAAAACCTACTATGTACCAGAAACTGTTCTGGGTGCTAGGAACATACAGTCAATAAGAAACATAAAGTCTTTGCTCTCATGGAATTTATGACTTCACTTTAGCTCATATCTTTTGTTAGGATCTAAGCTTCCGGTAGGCAAGATACACGTCTGATTTATCTTTATTTCACTGAAGTTCCTAGCACAAAGTTTTGCTCACAGTAAGTATTCAAAGACTTGATACACAGTTATAGCTCATATTCGAGTGTTTACTAATGTCAGACACTGCATTGTTTCACATTATTATCTTGCTAAACCTATAGTAATAATCCTCTGAAATTTGTATTTTTATTATTCCTGTTTTAGGGATGAGGAAACCAATACTGGAGATTTGCCTAAGTTCACTCAGATAGTAAGTTAGCACATGAGCGCAGTTCAGCCTTACCTGACTCAAAATTTTATGCTTTTTGATCTTGGAAATGAAGTTGAAATGAATGGGCTTTATTAATTATCTTAATAGGTATGTAAATTGAATCTCAAAGTGATTAAACACCTTTTTTTCACTACTCTCTGGCCTTTTTTCATTTGACCTTTTCTGTGCTTGCTCGAAGAACAAAATTTCCTGCTTGAACTGGGGCATTGGCTTCAGGGTTTCCTTGTTTCCCCAACATCATGTCTGGTGGTAAATTCATGCACTCTTATATCCTGTCGGCAAAGAAGCAGCAAAGCAGCGATCTAAATGCTGGGTTGTTACCACAACCCTGGGAAACAGAAGCATTGATCATTCCATTTGCCACACACCCTAAAACATGAAGTCCTATTTTTAGCACGTGCACAGCAAGGAAATAATAAACAGTAGTTTGCTTAGTGACTAAGGTACAGGCCTTGGTTCTGTGAAGGCAACACGGAGTTTAAAATATTTATTTTATTTGTTTGACTGTCGACTGATTTATATACAGGACTTGTTCTAGTGTCTTCAGTTTACCAGACAGATGAGTAATCTTTATTTCCAAATGTAAGTTTTATAGTGATCGTTGAAAACCAATCAATCTTCAGGATATATTTAGGGATTATTTAAAAAATTAAAAACTGGAAATATAATCTTCATCTATATCTTCTTGTGGCAGCATCAGGGTATGACTCAGTAATTTGTTGTTAAGTCTTTATCATATAAGGAGTGACTGCTGGCAAAGGACTAATATGAATTTTCACGCATGGTTTGTGGAATTAGCCTCATTACTTTAGAGCCAGTCACTCACATATTTAAAACTAAAACAAAAATAATAATTTTTAAAAAACTTCTTGCCATAGAGTGACAAACGGTGACCATAACAGACCAGCAGCTTATCAGTGAATATATATATATATATATATTTTATATTTTAACTAATTAATTCTGTTGATAAATATTTATTAAACACTTGTACAGCACAGAACTGGACTAGGAGAGACACTAACTATAAGAAGGTAACTCATTAATTCAGAATTGCAAATGCTCTATGATAAAATTCATACATATGTCAGGCTGTCTGGGTGATATTTTGAACTGACCATATCAAAAAAATGGTGGAGAACTTCAGTTTCTGGCCATATTTTGGATTAGATTATATGAATTTCTTTTTTTTTTTTATCGAAACATCTAGAAATATAGAGTAAAATATAACGAGCATTGTATTGAGTTGCTCATTCATTCTTTCAGCTAAATTTTAGAATCATTTTTCAAGTTAAAAACATTTTATTGAGTTTTGATAAAGATTGAAGAATTCTATAAATTTCTGTAGATCAGTTTAGGGAGAACTGACATCGTATAACTTCGTATAATGTATGCTATACGAAGTTATTACGGGGCCTGGGTTTTAAAGCCCATGAGGGAATAAACACACACACAGCAACAACAAACCAAAAAGTTGTCTCCTTTGAAAAAAATAGATACTTGTGCTCATGTGAAATTATAGTTTAAATTTTTTTTTAATACCATCATGGCTCAGAGATACCCAGACTAAGACATCAACATAAGACGAGTACTGGGCCAGTGATATGCCAAGACTGTCTGTCAGAAAGTAAAATACCTTTTTGGAAGAATATGTTTTTAATGTAGGCTTTATAAAATTTTCATAATAACCTCTGCTGAAGATCAGTTTACAATTCAAAATTACAAAATACATGAAAAATAATCCATCAAAAACAAGAATCAGATAAAAAAAAATAGAAGGATTAAGCCACAAATATATTCTAATAACAAAATTGTCTTAGATATTATGAGTATGTATTAGATTACAAAAGACATTAAAAAATAAAGAAGTAAAAACAAACAAAAAGCACTATGAAAATAGGAAGAATAAAACCACAAAACTTTTATAAAGTAAGAAAGTAGTCATTTAAAAAATACTCAGGAGCTAGATTAAAAGTAGATTAGATACAGCTGATTAGAGAATGGGTAAACTGGAAGATAGATTTGAAGAAATTACCTAGAGGCAGCACGGTGTGATTGAAAAATTAAACTGAAAAAAATAAAACATATGTATGAGTGTTTATATATATACACACACACACACAGACAGTCCCTGACTTACAGTGATTCAACTTATAATTTTTTGACTTTATGATGGAATGAAAGAGATATGCATTATTAGAAACCACACTCTGAATACCCATACAACCATTCTGTTTTTCATTTTCAGTACGGTACTCAATAAATTACATGAGATATTCCTCTGAGCATGTTTAAGGTAGGCTAGGCTAAGCTATGATATTCAGTAAGTTTAGGTGTATTAAATGCATTTTTGACTTATGATATTTTCAGCTTATGATGGGTTTATTGGGATGTGACTCCATCGTAAGTCAAGGAGCATTGTAAGTCGAGGATATAAAGAGACCTAGGGGATGAGATGGGAAAACTGAAGATCATGCAAGAGAGGCAACATTTAAAAAGATAAAAAATGTTTTACAGTTAGGAAAAGACATAAATTTTCTAAGCAATAAGTATAGAAGTAAATGTTACTTAAATATGTCATGGTTAAAGTTCAGGGAAGAATGTAAAGTCAGCTGCAAAATTTAAAAAACAGGAGGTTATTGACAAAAGTAGAACAATTAGACTGACAGTTGATTTTTCATAAGCATTAATACAAGCCTGAAAAAGATAGGATCACATCTCTGTGGGGTGGTGGGGGGAAGACCCTGTTAATTTAGATTTGTATATTCTGCTAAATGTTTACTCAATATAGAGGGGTGTATATTGTTAGAGCCCTTGTAGATGGAATTATGCAACACCCAAAACTGGCCTAGATTCCGGGCAATATGTCTCTAAGTAAAATTGTACAAAGAACATTGGCAAGTAAGGAAATCAAACAGTGCTTTGGTAGTAGCTGCAACTTAGCCCTAAATCCGAAGGCAGAATTCTAAACAGAAAATTAGGCCACTTGAGAGGCTCTC
The DNA here is from genome assembly GCF_000696425.1 of Galeopterus variegatus. Classification (NCBI taxonomy): domain Eukaryota; kingdom Metazoa; phylum Chordata; class Mammalia; order Dermoptera; family Cynocephalidae; genus Galeopterus; species Galeopterus variegatus. The sequence goes on along the minus strand of NW_007728601.1, from coordinate 63,979 downwards.
CTTATTTTATACTAGCTTGTCCAAAATAATCACAAAATAGTCTGGCCTGTTCCATTTATCTCACATTCCCTTTAATGCCTATATCTGAATCACTTATCTATTGCATATGCCTCTCTCTCTCTCTCTCTCTCTCTCTCTCTCTCTCTCTCTCTCTCTCTCTGTGTGTGTGTGTGTGTGTGTGTGTGTGTGTGAAAAGGCAGTTACAATAAACATGAACCCAAAGAGAAAGATGGTGAGAAAGAGTACACCTGTGCCACATGTAGGACAGAGCTTACCTTGGATACTCTCATAAGGTATCGGAGAGCGGAGCACCTTACCCATTATATTTCACAAAAGTAGAAGAAAATGTACAGTAAGGAAGAAGCGATATGATTGGTTTTGTTGAACTGTAAGATAGATGAGAATGAGTTGAGAAGTCTTCCTAGGCTTTAATTTACGTCATGGGTTTTTATTTCCTGTTGCCATATCTAGCACAGACAAAGTGCTTAATAAATATTTGTTGGATTAATAAATGATAAAAATAAAGACAAGCATTAAGTATAGATAATTATTTGGAGGCGAGGGAAATATCATTTATATCTTACCATGGCTTTGTAAAGAATTTCTACATTTCCTTGGGCAGAAATCTTCCTGGTGAGATTTTTGCTAAGTTTTATTTTTCCACAGATGAACTCTGGGTCAGACATCTAAAAATGTGTACTGCTGTTCAGAGAGAGAAGCAAGTAAATAGAAAGGGTTGTTGCTATGCAGTTGTGGAGTACTCAGGGACCACAGGAGCTGCAGAGGCAAATAGATTAATTAAAGGCTTTAGGCCTCATTGTAAAGGCCTTGAACTTTGTATGAGTGTTGTAGCCAAAGTAGTTTCCAAAGGGTGGTGCTCAGTGACTCTTTCACCTCAATATTAAGGAGCATCAACTCCTACAGTTTACAGCTGCTACAGCAACTGGCTGCATTTCAAGGAAAAATGACTCATTTTAGAATCCCTGAAGGCAAAGAGACTCAGGTTAATGAGAGCGATAGTTTGGTGTAATTTATCTGATTTTTAAATATCACCAAGCCCTTTGATAGGCATAAGCTGCAAATACTAAAAGGAATAATGATAATAATCCAGGTAAATTTCAATTATCCACACTAATGTTGTCAATTTCCGAAAAGTAATTTATATTTGGCTTTGGGAAACATCGTGGAATGCTGTCTTTGTGTTGCAGCAACAGATTTATTTACTCAATTATGTTTGGCTTACTCTATTATTCAAATGATTCTTGCACTGCCTGAATACTAAAAGTGAAGGAAAGGAGGCCGAGAAGACGTTAACATTATTTATACATAGCTTTAAAAATTTTGAAGCACTTTTAACATTTACTTCATTTTAATTTTGTAGTAACAATTTGTGCAGACATGGATGCCAAAACATGGTAGTTGGGAGCGCTTTATATTATTTAATCCCCAATAGCCTCCCCTAAATTCACAAATAGATAACTATTCTGAGAAAAGTCAGTGAGTTTGTTGTGCAAATATACTTCAAGAGATAACTATTAGCCCTCTCCTCCCAACTAGATCAGCACTTTATCCTTGCAGTAATTGACTGCATTAATGGCCCCAGTTCTTAATCCTTCTCCTATTCACATTACTTGTAGTGTGAACTTTGCACCCACTCTGATCAAGAGGTAGTGGCTGTTTCCCCCTTTTTTGATTCTGAGTTTGGCCATGTGACTTGCTTTCAAAGTTGTGATGCAAACAGAGAATTGAAACATACCTGCTAGTTTCTGCTGATGCTGTTGCTATTCTTCAGCTGCCATATGAAAATGTCTAAACTAAGCTGCTGCAGAAAAGAGACACAAGGAGCAGAGTCTACTCACCTCGCCATAGGAAGAAATGCTGGATGTCAGGAATGCAAGAAGGAAGGAAGAAGGAAGGAGAAAAATGGAAGGGAAGAAAATAGAAGGAATAAGAGAATAAATAAAGGAAAGAAAGAATCAGGAAGAAAAAGGAAGGAAGGAAGGAAGGAAGGAAGGAAGGAAGGAAGGAAGGAAGGAAGGAAGAATAAACAGATTCTGTCACTGAGACCTAAGTATTATTAATATTTTGGAAAGCATTGTTTCTGGGTTTATGTTTTTGTTTTTGCTTTTTTGTTTGCTTCTTTTTCCAATATGGCTATCTAGATGTGATCAACTCTCACCTGTAATGCAAATAAAGTGCAAAACACCAAGTGAATAGTCATGTGTGGAAAGAGTATCTAGGAGAAAATACCGGAATCCAGAAAAATAGTCAGGAAGACCCTCTGAGACTTGGAAACTTGAGATGGCAGCATAGAAAGACAAGGGAAGCACTTGGCGTGATAGGGACTGGCATGAAGCCTGGAGAGACTTCATACTGGTGGGAGAAGATAGGCTAGGGGGATTCCTGAGGGTCAGCACTCTTGCCACAAACACCTGCAATTGGAGCTACAAGGGAGTTTTATGACCCTTGCAGACTGTGAACTCATTGTGGGGAGATTTTGGAGTCCCTGTGATTGCATCTTTCCAGAGAGGGTGAATTTTCCCACCCAGTCCTCTCAGGCTTACATGCTAATCTCTCTGGAAATACTATCATAGACACACCACAAAATAATGCTTTACCAGGTTTCTTTGTATTCCTTAATCTGGTGAAGTGACACCTGAAATTAACCATCACAAAAACACATTTAACAAAATAGTAATAATTCCCAAGTACTGGAAGAGATATGGAATTCCAGATCCAAGAGGTTCAAAGATCCCCAAACAGATTTAACCAAAAAGGTCCTCTTCAAGGCACATTATAGTCAAATTGCCAAAAGCGAAAGACACATTGAGAATTATAAAAAAAGCAAGAGAAAAGTGTCGGGTCACCTATAAGGGAATCCCCATCAGACTAACAGCAGACTTTTCAGCAAAAACCATACAGGGCAGGAGAGAGTGGGATAAAACATTCAAAGAACTGAAAGGAAAAAACCCTGCCACCCAAGAATACTATACCCAGCTAAGCTAACCTTCAGAAATAAAAAAGAAATAATGTCTTTCACAGACAAATGAAAACTGAGGGAATTCATCATTACTAGACTGGCTCTACAGAAAATCTTTGAGGTAGTTCCACAACCTAAAACAAAAGAACAATAGCTGTTATCATGGTAACATGTGAAAGAAAAAAACCCACTGGTAGAGCAGATACATAAATGAGAAAGAGAAAGAAATTATATTTTGTCACTGCAAAAAACAAACAAAGAACACCAAATAGCAAGGGTGAACAATAAAAGAAAAAAAGAAAGGATATATCAAACCACCATGAAACAAATTTTTAAATGTTAGAAATAAGACAACACCATTTAATAACAAACTTGAATGTAAATGGAGCAGGAGTACCTACCCTTATGTCAGATAAAATAGACTATAAAAAGATGGGGGAAAAGAGCATTATATGACAATAAAGGGATCTATTCATCAAGGGGATATAACAATTGTAAATATATATGCACCCAACATCAGAGCACCAGATATATAAAACAAATATTATTGGATCTAAAGGGAGAAATAGGCCCCAATACAATAATAGTTCAGGACTTTAACACCCCTCTCTCAGCACTGGACAGATCAACCAGACAACAAATCAACTAAGAAACACTTCACTTAAACCATATTTTTATCATCAGCACATGGATTGTTCTCAGGGATAGACCACTTATTTAACACCCCTCTCTCAGCACTGGACAGATCAACCAGACAACAAATCAACTAAGAAACACTGCACTTAAACCATATTTTTATCATCAGCACATGGATTGTTCTCAGGGATAGACCACTTATTATGCCAAAAATCAATTATCAACAATCTTAAAAAAACTGAAATCATTTCAAGTGTCTTTGCAGACCATGATGGAATAAAACTAGAAGTCAGTAACAAGTGAAACTGGAAACTGTACACATACATGTAAATTGAGCAACATGCTTCTGAACAATTAATGGGTCACAGAAGAAATTAAGTAGGAAATCAAAAAATTCCTTGAAATTAAGGAAAATAGAAGCACAACATACCAAAACCTGTGGGATACTGCAAAAGCAGTACTAAGAGGAAAGTTTATTGTAATTTGTGCTTACATTAAAAAAAAAACTAGAAAGATTTCAAATAAATAACATAATGCTGCTAATGCTGAACCTCAAAGAATTAGAAAAAACAAAAATAATTCAATCCCCAAATTAGTAGATGGAAATAAATCATAAAGAAAAGAGCAGAACTAAATGAAAAGAGTACAAAAAACAAAAAAGTACAAAAGATTGATGAAATGAAAAGCTGATTTTTTAAAAAGATAAACAAAATTGATGAACCATTAGCTAGACTTAAAAAAAGAGAGATGACCCAAATAACAAAAACCAAAAATGAAAAAGGAGACATTACAAGTGATACTATGGAAATACAAAGAATCATTAGATAGTATTATGAACAACTATACACCAAAAAATTGGAAAATCTGGAAAAAATGGATAAATTCTGGACACATACAACCTACCAAGACTGAACCTAGAAGAAGTAGAAAACCTGAACAGACCAATAACGAGTAATGAGATTGAATCAATAATCATCAGTCCCCCAACAAAGAAAAGTCCAGTGTTGGATGGCTTTACAGTTAAATTGTACCAACCCTTCAAAGAAGAACTAATACCAAATTCTTCTCAAATTATTCCAAAATATTAAAGCAAAGAGAATTTCCCAAACTCATTCTATGAGGACAGCATCACCCTGATAACAAAATCAGAGAAAGATACATGAACAACAACAAAAAAAACTACAGGCCAATATCCTTGATGAACATAGATGCAAAAATTCTCAAAAATGAACAAACCAAAAAAACCCCAAAACAACTCTAGCAAACCAGCTTCAGCAGTATTTCAAAGAGACTATATACCATGATCAAGAGGGATTTATCCCAGGGATGCAAGGATGATTCAACATACAGAAATCAATAAATGTGAAACACATCAACGATATAAAGGACAACCCATATGATCATCTCAATAGAGTCAGAAAAAGCATATAATTAAAAACTCTCAACAAATTAGGTATACAAAGAAAGTATCTCAACACAATTAAGACCATATATAACAAACCCACAGCTAACATTATACTGAATAGGTAAGAGCTGAAAGCTTTTCCTCTAAGAATAGGAACAAGACCAGGATGCCCACTCTCACCACTCCTATTTAACACAGTGCAGGAAAGAAGTTCTAGCCAGAGAAATCAGGCAAAAGAAATAAATAAAGGGCATCCAAATTGGCAAAGAGGAAGTCAAATAGTCTCTGTTTGCAGATGACACTATATTATGCATAGAAAAACCTAAATATACTACCAAAACCCACTAGAACTGATAAACAAATTCAGTAAAGTTGCAAGATACAACATACACAAATCAGTAGCCTTTCTACACAGCAACAATAAACTAGCTGAGAAAGAAATCAAGAAAGCAACCCTTTCACAATAGCAACCCCAAAACAAAATACCTAAGAATAAATTTGACCAAGGAGGTGAAAGACCTCCACAATGAAAGCTACAATATGCTGATGAAAGAAATTAAAGAGGACACACACACAAAATGGACACATTTCATGTTCATGGATTGGAAGAAAAAATATTGTCAAAATGACCACAGTACCCCAAATGATCTACAAATTCAATACAATCCCTACCAAAATACCAATGACATTCTTCACAGAAATAGAAAAGACAATTCTAAAATTTATATGGAACAACAAGAGACCACGAATGGCCAAAGTATCCTGGGCAGAAAGAACAAAGCTGAAGCCATTACATTCCCTGATGTCAAAATATACTCCAAAGCTATAGTATTCAAAACAGCATGGTACTGGCATAAAAACAGACCTATGTATCAATGGAAGAGAATAGAGAACCCATATATAAACCCACATATCTATAGCCAGCAGACCTTTGGCAAAGATACCAAGAACATACATTGTGGAATGGACAGCCTCTTCAGTAAACAGTTCTGGGAAAACTGTATATCCATATGCAAATGAAAGAAACTAGACCACTTACTATATTTTAAAAATTAGCTCAAAATGGATTAAAGACTTAAATATGAGAGCTGAAATTATAAAACTACTAGGAGAAAACATAGGGGAGACATTCCAAGAAATTGGTCTGACAAAAATTTTTTGAGAAGACTTTCTAAGCACAGGAAACAGAAGCAAAAATAGACATAAGAGATTACTTATTTGTATCTGTAAATGATGTGAGAAGTAATTTGAAGGATTCACTGGTAGATTCTCAATCATGCTTTAATTATTTAAAAAACTCATATCTAATCTCATTGATAAAATATCATGTCTTTCTGGTGTTTTATTTGAATTTATTTAGTTATGGAGAGATTTAATTTTTTTTAAAAATGTATTGGCTATTTAAATTTCTTTTGTGAGTTGGTTATACATATTCTTCATACATTTTTCAACTTGGGGGTTGTCCTTTTGTTGATTTATGAGTGCTCTTTGTATATTAGGTATTTTAACCTAAACACATAATTTATTCATATGAATATACTTTTCTAATATAAATATAAAATATAAAAATAGTATTCTATCTATCTGTTGGTTAGTCTTTGGTATTTTGATTTTGTTGTTCTTTTTTTTTGCACAATAATATTTCATCTTATTTTATGCAGCAATTTGCATTTATTTTACAGTTTCTAAATTTTCTGTCATTTAGAATTTAGAATAGTTCTCTCCACCAGAAAATTATAGAAGTATTCATGCATATTTTCCTAATGCTCTTATGTTTGCATTTAGTTTACTTAGCTGTTTGATTCATTTAAAATTTATATTGGAATCAGGAGTGACTTGGAATGTAGCTTATTTTATAAATTACTAACAGGTAATTTATAAAACATTACACATACCATCTTATTTGCACTGATTTGAAATCCCATCTCTCATGTAAACTGAATTTACACATATTCTTGGTATTCTTTTTGTGCTCAATTCCCTTCCTGTCTTAAAATTAGACTGTTTTAATTATAGTAATTTTACAGTTAATTTTAATATTTGTTAGGGTAAATATCACACCCCACCCCCACCCCATTAATCATTTTCAGAATTTTTCTAGCTATTTCTGCTCATTCATTCTTTCAGCTAAATTTTAGAATCATTTTTCAAGTTAAAAACATTTTATTGAGTTTTGATAAAGATTGAAGAATTCTATAAATTTCTGTAGATCAGTTTAGGGAGAACTGACATCCTTAAAAACTAAATTGATATTGTAACTGAAATGTGTTACTATTCTACTATTGTTATTGTAACTATTGATATGTTGCATTTGGGGGAATGTCTTATTTTCTTCTTGTCTTCTCTCCACCCTCCACACACATAAAAATTGCAGAGCACCTTAAAATAGGGGATTTTCAGTATTTTTTCTTGAACTTGAGCTTTCTTCTTTTATTTGCTCTGCTTTACCTGCTCCCCAGAGCTGGGAAATTGTTGTTATTCAGCTCCAAGTCTTAGATCCCAGAAGGGGAATGTGCATGAAAACCCCACATTAGCCCTCAACATCTGTGACTTTCAGCCCTCTGTATGGATTCTATGAGCAAGCCACCAGGCATTTTTTTCCAATCTGAAACTTATTTCATGTTAACACACTTTTGTTGTACAGCACTGTTTCCAAGTTTATGGCTTTCTTGCTTGAACCGCTTGTTCCAATTGCATCTAATATTTCATCAAATATGGTAAAGAAACCATGAGAATAAATTGATGCTCTTATGAGCCATCTTAAGCAGATACCGCCAGATTGCTGTAAAACAGTTTTCCTTTTTAGCTCTTCTGAATTGTAATATGTTTCTGAGGCCAAATTCTTCAGGGAAACATTATGACTATTTAAGGTCTCCAAACTTTATGCTTCAATACAAAAGGCCTAAGGGTGAGGATTTTAAATGGATGAAGTGGAGAAATTTTCACTTCCTTAAGCAAACATATAGCATTTCCTTCCATGTGTCAGAAATGCAAACAAAAAATACAAACTAATTTGTCACGAAATTTTCCCTTTTATAATTCCCACTTTGGTGCTTTTTCAACCTAACAAGTCATATTTTCTCTTCTTTCGTGTCAGGTTTATAGCTTTGCTGGTCACAGTTTCAATAACCATGATGGACGATCTTCTGTTCTATATATCATGTACACGTATTCAGCTTAAAAGTATCTTTGTGTTCACAGCTTGCTTTCTGTCACCTCTCCAGTCCCTCCTCCCCACCGCATATGCACATGGTGTTATATTATATGCACAGAGAGCTTTGGGGGAAGCTCATATTTAGGAACACTGAGTAAGCAGAGGAGGATGACTGCTTATTTGGGCTGAGCCTGACCTCACTATGAAATGAGGCAAATTGTCATATTTATGACTTGGGGTAAGTCAGTAATATATTGGCATTCACATGTGGAAACGCATTTACTCCCTAACATGTGGCCTCCACTGCGTTTTTCTCTCAAGTAGTAGTTTTCACCTAAGTAAGAGCCTTTTTTTTTCTTTCTCTATCTTCCTTCCTTCTTTCTTTCTTCTCCCTTTCTGCTTTCCTCTCTTTCTTCCCTCCCTCTTTTTCTCCTTTCTCAGCCCTGAGTAAACTTTGTGGGATTCATAGAATTTCTGAACAGCATAAAAGACTTCTCTTCAGATAACTAAAAATATTATTCCCTTTACTGTCTTATTTCTACCCTCTCTTTGCCTGATCCATGTTTACACACACACACATACAAACACACACATACTGAAAACAAAATGATATGGCTGAAGGAATGCTACTCACGATGAGTGCCTGGAAATCTGACCTTACTGGGTCCTGTGGACTCGGAATCAATATCATTTGGTCTTCTTGCTGTACAGCTTCTCTGTAAATTACAGAAGAAGAAACGAAGGTCATATGGGATCTGATTTACCATGGAGAATATCGAGAAGGAAAAAAAATATCAGAATAAGCCACCGATAATAAAAAAACAGAAAAACCTTACTGCAAAAGTCTTTATTATTTCTAAATTTGGTCAGTTACACCATCTTCTCCCCTTAGCTACGAGGCCCCCATTATCCTGAAGTCTATTTTTATAATGATTCCATTTTGCAAGTGGGATCTGGTTTGGGAGGTGTGTAGAAAATGTCGACCTCCCTGCCCCTCTCTCCAGTGTGTTCTGGAAGTTAGGTTTCTTCCTCTAGTTTTTCTGGCTTGTGGAGACTTGTGGGGGTGCTGGCAATTCTTCCCACCCCTTCTTTCTCCTCCTCCCTCTATCTGGGCCACAGTTGTTTGGATTCCACAGGCTCTTCTGTGGCTGACCACTCTTTTCCCCCAGTACGCCTGACCACAAATGGTCAATGCACCAATCAGGAGAGAGTCCCATGCTGGGAAAGGCCTAAGAAACACCAGACGTGGTCTTTGCTAGTTTCTGTTGTTCTCGATTTTCCTCCCCAACCTTGTAGCAGTTGAAAGGTGTTGGAACAGCCATGCAGACTCTGGGCAGCCTTGGCGCTGGTGCTCAGTGTAGTAAACAGAACCAACCACCAACCAAAATTAGCAGTTACTTGTTTGCTTTGTTTTATGCAATTCTAAGGAACTGGTTGGGATGAGTTTTTCATGTTTTACCCTTTAGATTCAGCAGTAAGAATTTGTTAAAGCACAGAATTAGGCACCAGGAGACCCTGGTTAAAAAATCATCTGTGTCACTGCCATCCTTGGTCTCTTGGAGATGTCGTTTCTGTCACTCTTTGTTTCCCTATCTGTGATTAGAAAGGATCGATTCTCTCTGAGGTCACTTCCGGTAATAACATCTGATGCCCTGGTTGTGTGTGTTTGTTTCTTTGTTTTATTTTAAAAGGGAGGTGGAAAGGAAAGTAAGATTTTCTTATTACCACATTTTCAATTTGTCCTATGATCTGAGGCAAAGAACAGAACTATTTTTCCTCCATCTGTGTGGGGAAAATTATACTCGTGAATGATCTACTTCCCACAAATGTTGAAAAGCTGAGGGACTAAGGCTGTCTCCATAGAGCATAAAACAAAGCAAGATTTGGCAGCTCTCCAGCTCATTCGATCTGAGTTAAACAGGGGCTAATTTTTTATGTTTTATTTTTAGCTTGACACAAGTCATAGTTTTTAAGAAACTGGTAGTGATATTAGTGCAATTATTGATCACTTTAAAGACAACTTATTGGATTCTATCATGCAGCTTAAGAAGCAGGAAATATTCTGAAGAATTCTAGTTGTCTGACTAATTTCTCCTTTTAAAAAAAATGTTGCAGGTAGTTAAAATCCATGACTATGAAGTATGCATTTATTACTGCTTTAGTTAATTTGCTCAAAATGAATAATCAGACTGCAGAAGTTGGGCTCAGGCTTCGTTCCCGGACTTGTTTTATGTGTTTGATCCCATATTAAAAATTCACACTGCCTGGCTGAATATTCTGGATTTACACCCAAACAGGACCAAACTAAGGGATCCTGGATGGCAGAATGGATAAACAAAATGTGGTATATGCACACAATGGAATATTACTTAGCCTTAAAAGGAATGAAATTCTGACACATGCTACAACCTGGATGAACCCTGAAGACATTATGCTAAGCGAAATAAGCCAATCACAAAAGGAAAAATATAGTATGATTCCATTTATATGAAGTACCTGAGCAGTCAAATTCAAAGTGACAGAAAGTAGGATGGTGCTTATCAGGGGGTGGAAGAAGAGGGAAATTGAGAGTTAATTGTTTAATGAGTACAGTCTCAGTCTGGGAAGATGAAAATGTTCTGGAGATGGACAGTGGTAATAGTTGCACAACATTGTGAATGTTCTTAATGCCACTGAACTATACTTAAAAGTGGTTAAAATGGTAAATTTTGTAATGCATACTTTACCACAATAAAAAATGATAAAATGAACTGATCAGTGACCTCACTCACTGCTCCACCCTAAAATATATCTGAATTGAGAGCACTCCAGTATGGACTGATAGCACCTTTTTTCTAATGCCACACTTTGCTTCTGCAAATGTGTGCAGAAGATGGGGAAACACAAAGAGCACCCCCACTGGTGTATGAGCACAGACTTCTTCACCAGTACCAATATTACCAATGGGCTCCCTGACAGGCATAGGGTGGGAGACAGGGCTACACCTAAGGACCGTGCACCATCATGAGGTTCAGGATGTGAAGTATGTCTGTCTTTTCTAAATTGGCAAAAAGGAAAATCAACAAGGAATCTCAACCCCAGTCATTTTCTCAAACCGGTAAGTTTTAAAGAACAAGTGTGGAAGTTGAAGGTCAGAAAATGTATTCTGTAAAAACTACCCATGCCACGTGCCCCTTAGAAAGTGTGTATCTCCAAGGGTATACACACTCCAGCTTACAGAATGCTGTATTATGCTTCTCTGTGCCCTGACCACTTAGCTTAGTATACGCTTTGATGTCACAGTTGCAAATTTCTTACTTTCGTGACCCTATTTCTTATAAATTAATTGGTTTCATGGGTTACAAATTGCATAGATCTGTGTGACAGACACCTCATTCATTTTTTTTCCTTTGTTAATTCAGCAAATATGTGATAAACACCTACCATTTGCAAGGTATTTTAGCTCTGCCTATGATAAAGCCCACATAATATAGGAGCTTGCACTTTGTACAAATGAGAAGACTTGTATACAAATAACTATGGTACATATTAGAAAGTGTTGTTATATGGGACATTTCGAGGGTGGAAGAATTAGTTGTGGCTTGAAAAATTCGGTCCCAATGATGACAGTTGTGTGATGGATAGATGCAAACTCGTCACTACTTCTAAAAACTACCAACTCAACGGACATGTCAAGGAATCTTCCCATTTGAAAGACAGCACTTTATTTAAAATTGGTAATTCACATGATCATACTTACATTTAAAATGTATTAAGCTATTTCCTATGGAGTAGATTGAATCATGCTTTATTTATTTATTATTTCTCTGTGGAGAATGTACATATAGCATCACAGTCTGTCAGTTCATATTTATTGGGGGAATGTTTCCAGATCAATCTTTCCTCACTGACTAGAGAACACATTTACTTTTATTTCATGAACTCCACTTCAACCAAAAAAGTCTCTGATGCTGAGTCAGCATACAAAGCTACATTTTATACCTGTCAGGCCACATATAGATTTTTATAAGGTGAACAATGGTCGTATTTAAGTACTGATGTAGTAATCATGAAGTCTTCTGGCAGTATCCTTTGGAAACTGAATCCATAAATTTTATTAGAATTAAATGTTTCTAATGGGAGTTGACAAATAGCTAAATGGGATAGCTTTTTCTCTGCACTTGGCAAACAGAGAGGGAAGAAAAAATCCCCGTTACACAATGAGAAATGAATTAATGTTCAAGCCCATTCATCTCAATTTTGCACAAATATAATTTAAGACCTTTTATAACTGTTGGTGAAATTACAGAGTGCTGCAGGGAAGTTGCAAAATTTTTATGGACGTAATAAAATTGTCATTGTAATACCATGATAGGGTGCCAAGACAATATAGATACTTTTAATACTCATGCTCTTATGCCAAACCAAGAGGGGACATAGTAAGTTTGATTGAAGACAAATGCTGGACAGGCCTAAAACCCAAGTTAGTTTAATAATAAAAGTCTCCCTATCAAGTTTGTTATCACATGAAATTTCATGAGCAGTCAGGCATCTGACAGGCTGACTTTATAATGGAGCAGATAAGCATTATCAAGCACAGCCTGTGAAGTAAGTTGTTGTGGAAATAACCATGTGTTATCTTCAGATAAATTTCAAAGTGATTTCTGGTTGAGTATTTCCTGCTTTTCACTCAATTTTGGCTTCAGAAATACACTCAAAGGCCTTTCTCTGCTCTCACTTTTAGCATATAGCCAAAAATCTCCTGATGGAGACAATGATGCCCATTTTCCCCACTCTTATTCAACTTAGTATTGGAAGTTCTAGCCAGTTCAATATGTCAAGAGAAAGCAAAAAAGGGCATTCAAATCGGAAAGGAGGAAGTCAAACTGTCCCTATTTGCAGATCACATGATTAGATACAGAGAAAACCCTAAAGACTCCACCAAATAAATTACTAGAACTAATAAATGAATTCAGTATAGTGGCAGGATACAAAACCAACACACAAAAATCGATAGCCTTCCAATAGGCCAATAACAAAATAGATGAAGAAAAATCAAGAATATAATACCATTTATAAGAGCTACCAAAAGAATGAAATACAAAGGAATAAATTTAACCAAGGAGGTGAAAGACTTCTACAATAAAAACTATAAAACGTTAGTAAAAAAAATTCAAGAGGACACAAATAAATGGAAAGATATCCCATGTTCATGGGTTAGAAGAATGAACATAGTCAAAATGTCCATTTTACCCAAAGAAATTTGTACATTCAACACAATCCCTGTCAAAATACCAATGACATTCTTCATAGAAATAGAAAAAACGATCTTAAAATTTGTACAGAACCACAAAAGACCCTGTATAGCTAAAGCAGTCCTGAGTGAAAAGAAAAAAGTTGGAATCATCACACTTCCTGACTTCAAAATATACTATGAAGCTATGGTAACCAGAACAGCATTGTACTGGCATAAAAACAGACAAACTGGCCAATGGACTAGAATAGAGAGCCTCCAAATAAATCCACACATTTACAGCCAACTCATTTTCAACAAAGGTGCCAATAATAGATAATGAGGAAAGGACAGCTTCTTCAGTAAATGGTGCTGGGAAAACTGGACATCCACATGCAGAAAATTGAAAGTAGACCTCTACCTCTCACCATACATGAAAAAGTCAACTCAAAGTAGATCAAAGACCTAAATTTAAGACCAGAAACTATGAGACTACTAGAAGAAAATGCAGAAAACACTACACAAAATGGGAGTGGGCAGCACTTTTATGAGAGAAACTACAAAGGCACAGGCAGCTAAAGCAAAAATACACAAATGGGACTATACCAAATTAAAAAGCTTCTGCATAGCAAGAGACATTGTCAACAAAGTGAAGAGATAACCTACAGAATAGAGAAAGTGTTTGCTAACCACACATCAGACCAGGGGCTGATATCTAGAATGTATAAGGAACTTAGCAAAAAAACGAGTAACCCAATTAAAACATGGGCAAAGGATCTGAACGGACATTGCTCAAAAGAAGAAATGCTAATGGCCAACGGGCACATGAAAAAAAAAATGCTCAACATTGCTAATCATCAGGTAAATGCAAATTAAAACCACAATAAGATATCATCTCTGTATTGGTCCATTCTTAAAAAAATGCTCAACATTGCTAATCATCAGGTAAATGCAAATTAAAACCACAATAAGATATCTCTGTATTGGTCCATTCTGGTGTTGCTATAACAAAATACCTGAGACTGGGTAATTTACAAAGACAGGAGATTTATTTGGCTCATGGTTCTGGGACAGCTGCATCTGGTGCAGGCCTCAGGCTGTTTCTCCTCATGCTGGAAAACAGCAGGCAGACAGTAGCTGTGCAAGGTCAGATGGCAAGAGGAAGTGAGAGAGAGAGAGAGAGAGAGAGAAGAGGTGCCAGGGTCTTCTAAACAACCAGCTCTTGTGGGAACTAATAGAGTGAGAACTCACTCACTACCCCACTTCCCAGGGAAGGTATTAATCTATTCATGAGGGATCCACCCTCTATGACCCCCAAAGCTCTCAACACTGCCACAGTGGGGTCAGATTTGGACATAAGCTTTGGAGAGGGGGGACAACACATTCAAACTCTTTCAATCTCATTCCAGTTAGAATGGTTATTATTAACAAGACAAAAACATAACAAATGCTGGTGAGGACGTGGAGAAAAGGGAATCCTCCTACACTGTTGGTGGGAGTGTAATTGGTACGGCCACCGTGGAAAACAGTATGGATGTTTCTCAGAGAACTAAAAATAGATCTGCCTTACAACCCAGCTATCCCATTACTGGGTATGTACCCAAAGGAAATGAAATCAATGTGTCAAAAAGACATCTGTACTCCCATGTTCATCACAGCACTATTCACAATAGCCAAGAGGTGGAATTAATGTAAATGTCCATCAACGGGTTAATGGATGAAAAAAACTGTTGTTTATGCTATTCAGCTGTAAAAAGAAATGATATCCTATCATTTGCAGCAACATGGACGGAACTGGAAACCATCATGTTAAGTGAAGTAAGT
>NW_007728601.1:41780-47768 GCF_000696425.1 Galeopterus variegatus | reverse complement strand
GCCAGTGAGTGCACCGGCCATCCCTATATAGGATCTGAACCCATGGCCTCAGCTCTACCAGCACCACACCCTCCCAAGTGAGCCATGGTTCTGGCCCTCAACACTGAAATTTTGAGGATGGAAAACAGAATTTGCAGGATGTGCCCCAAAGGGAGCTGTGGTCTTTGCTATGTGATAGTATCCTCTACCTACCCCTGGATTTGCATGTGAAATCCACAAAAAGGATCAGACAGATCAAACTGATTTTCCCAGGACAGTAAGATACAGCCATGCATTCCATCCACAGACAGGTTTGGTGTTTACTCTCCTTTCTCACTGAGCCTCAGCTAATAAAAACACAAACACATACCACACACCCTTATCAAATCATTGGAGTGGTCTTTGCATTTGAATCCCCAACATCCCTTCCTCTTCTCCAAATAATTAGTGTGACCAAACCTGTTAATCCTGTTCCCTTTAATTGTGGTTGGTTTGAGATGGGCCTGTGACCCACTGCTAGCCGTTGCTCTGCCACGGGCAGTGTGCTGGTGCTCCTGGGACAACTGCCTCCTTCCTGGGAGTATACACAGAAAGATGGTCTATTTCTTCTGTGCATCCAGGTGTGGTCCATGAAAATACTGCAGCCACCTCACTACAGCTGAGGATGAAGGCAACACAAAGAGGAGATCTGAGCTAGGCGAGACACTGAAGACAAGAGACAGAGCCCTGATGCTTTGTACCTGGGACTCTTCTCCCCTCTATTGGCAGGATCCTGGGCCAAGGACAGGCATGCATATTATGCCACTTGCCAATCACATAACTTTTGAAAACTTCTTAATCTCTCTGAGCCTTGAACTCCCATCAGTAAAAAGCACCTAGCTCATAGGGTTGTTGTGAACTTATATTGAGTCAATGCATGCAAAGTGTTTGGAAGAGTGATTGGCACATAGTAGACATGCAATAAATGTTAGCTATCATTATTATGTGAAAAGTAGCTTTTTATTGTTCAAGTCATTTTGAATCAGGCTTTTCTGTTTTTAAATGGAAATACTTTGCAATATTAAATAGCATAATTAACACAGTGGCTTTGCTCAAAGGCCATATTTTTAAGTATGCCTGCATTGGCCAACATATTTAAAATTACACCTTTCCTCCAGCATTGCCTATCCCCTCCCCTAATTTGTTTTTACCAAAGGACTTGGCACATTTGATATATAATATATTTTACGTATTGTTGTCTCCCCTCATGAGAATGTATCTTCTTGAAGGCAAGGGTTTTTAGATTTTTTTTTTTTACTGCTGTATCCCATCATGTCTGGATGAGTACCTAGCACAGAGTGGGCCCTCAATAAACATTTGTTGACTGAATAAAGAATGCATGGTGCTCTGCCTGGTAACATTGTGCGACAAGTAGGCCAGCCAAGCCTCGGTACCCCTGGGTCACAGGTGTGACAGGAGGCAGCAAAAACAGTGCTGCTACCTCCAGATGGAACAGTGAAGCAATTTAGGTTACTCCAGAAGTTACTGGGCAAAACAGCCTGTTACTTTCTGGGTGGTGCCTCTACTCTGATTTTTTAAAAAATTGTCAGCATTTTTAAAGATGGATAGATGTTGTGTCCATTGTAGGGGCTGATAAGTCTGAAATCTGTAGGGCAAGCCAGAAGGCTGGAAGCTGGGGCAGGGGTTGTTGGAATCTTGAGGCAAAATTTCTTCGCCAGAAAATCTCAGTTTTTGCCCTTAAGACTTTAGATTGATTGGATGAAGCCCATCCACATATCTGAGGATAATCTCCTTCATTTAAAGTTAACAAATTTAGATGTTATATTTACAATTATATCTTCACAGCAGCATCTAGAGTAGAGTTTGATTAAATAACTTTAAGCCATCCTTTAGTCAAGTCGATGCATAAGACTATCACAGTTAGGATAACAAGAGGATAATACATCAGCATTCTGTAGCTGATTTAACAAAGGGCTCTTCAAATACTCTTTACTGTTTTAAAGAGTAAATGATACAAATGGCCCTCACTTCATGTGATCTCTTGGTATGCAGTGCACATCACGTCACTTGATTCATGAGCTGGAGCCATCCTGATTCTCATAGTACAATAATGGCTTACATCGTGACAATTTTCTAGCTTAGGCCCTCAATCATGACTTCAAAGTTCAGTAGAAAATATTCTGAGCACTAGAAGTCATTCATCCTCACCAGAGTCAGCTGGAGCTGGCAGGTAAGTGAATGTGCCAATGGGCACTTTTGTAGCCTGGTCTTCTTATTTCTATAAATGTTTTGTTTTGCAGTGCCTGGTTTAAAGTCTGATGGTCAATAAAACAGTCATAAAGATAAATTGCTATTGTGCAGTTAAAATATATTGAGGTCTGACTATGTTCTAGGT
This sequence comes from Galeopterus variegatus, assembly GCF_000696425.1. Lineage (NCBI taxonomy): Eukaryota > Metazoa > Chordata > Mammalia > Dermoptera > Cynocephalidae > Galeopterus > Galeopterus variegatus. The sequence continues at coordinate 45,394 of NW_007728601.1, read as the reverse complement.
AATGCTAAACCCCTTACAAAATTATCTCCGTGTATCTTCACTGCAACCCCGTGAGGAAACAGCTATTGTCGCCCTCATCTTACACTTCAGTCCCTTGGACTATAAAGTCCTTAACACAATGAAGCATCTAATCCTTCCATTGTCTGACTTCACTCCAGCTCAGACTTTCATTCACGCTGGGTTCTAAAGCAGAGTTCATAATTAGACGGGCTGAGTTCCTTACTCTCTTTAAAAGGCCTGAGAGGGCTCACTTTGGCTGTCCAAGGAGTAATGAACCTGTATCTTTTCAACTGAATGCTTATATTGTGATGCTGCCAAACCCAAAGCACCTTGGGTTAAAAATCTGAATGTGACACACTTTGATCAAAAGTGAATCCATCTTGTGCTTCACAAGTTTCAAGTTTAGGGTTCATTTCAATATTCCTTTCAATCTGGAAAAGCATAATTTCATTTTAAGGAAAAAAGTAAACAATTGCTTTAATAAAAATCTTTATGAACCAGGCTCAGAGGGCTTCTCGGGCAACAAATGACTGTTACAAAGCAACATTGCGGTGAGTTAAGTGCAAATGGTTCAGAAACATGCAGATTAAATTTCCCTGGAAACACTCAAGGGCTTCCAAAATTAATGGGGAAAAAGCTTGGACAATGTGTATTTCAGACTTCATGCTTTTTTTTTTTTTCTTCTTTTTTACCGTGTTGATTTTATATTCCTCCACAAAACACTTCCTAGGGTGACTTCATCTCTTGTGGTCAGTGCTGTCAGGCCACATGGTCATTAATCCTGGTGCATTCTGGGTGGCCCAACCTGGGATCAGTTGTGTCTCCTCTCACAGAGTTCAGTTTTCTTCTATTTGCCTTTCAATATAGGAAAGATATAAAAATAAAAACACAATTTGAAGTCTGTGCAACACTTTTGCGTTTTGTGAAAATCCACCATTATGACACTTGAGAGAGGAATGTGTGAGGTTCTCGTTTGTTGAAAACGGATAAATCTTCTGTGCTTTAACTCAGAAAATAACACTACAAATGTAGATGTGGCAGGAGGATCCATAAATCACGGTTTGAAGATTCTTAGAAAGGACTTTTGAAAGGCTCTCTAACGTATTCCAAAGCCTCAGATATGTCTCAATGTAAAGTATGACAGAAAAATAATTATAGTCCCATTTCTTAAATGTTTCCTTAGATAAATTTTCTTCAGTATGCTGGAGAAAAATGTTCCTATGTTTTCTCCTCTACAGACTCTCCCATAAAACTTACCAAATTCCATTTTTTTGGAATTTAAGTTTGTTTTCTTTTTTCCTGTCCTTAGAGGAGGCAAACAAGGTAACACTGGATTGGTATCCAAGCCTTTTCTTTCCCTGACCCTGTCCTACCTTGGTCAACGAAGCTTATCAGACATTCCTCCCTTTCCAAATACTACAGTGCTGACAGTGCTCATTTTTGGATTCTTCCTGCTTTGTCTCCAAGCAATATAGTCTCCAATGTTACTAAAGTGTATTAAATCCTTTCCATCTCAGGGTATTATGCGATAGGAAAAAGCAATTTGCTTCACTTAAAGAGTGCAAAAGCAACAGAAAATATGGTAGCTGCCTCCTAGATCTTTAAGTTTGGTTGGAGTTATAGAATTCCCATGCATGGCTCAGTGAGAGGATCAGCACACCCTCTCCCCAAAGACAAATATAAAGGTAGACAAAATTAATAAAAACAATGGTTTCTGGAACTTGACCAAAAGCATACAACAATTAGAGAAGCCTTCATACTGGAAAAACTGTTTAACTTCAAGTAAAACCAGTGAGAGTGTGTGATGTTCTCTCCTAGGGCTGCTTCATTCCAATCCATTCATCCTCCAGCTCAGTCTGCACACAGGGGCCAGCAGGGCCAGGAATGCCATGGAAATGTGCAACTTCACTGTCATAGCTGGAAGGGTATCATTTGATTTAGATTGGTGGGCAATAACCACACTAAGTACGGCAGAAGTGATGATACAGGCAGTGGAAGATGATACAGCCTATCTCTACCAGCCTGAAGGAGCTGTCACGATTATATGAAGCAGTAATACTATATGGTTAGGTTTAGAGCACATCCAGATGCAAAATACATGACAATTACAATACAAACAAGGAGAAAAGAAACAGAGCTGTATTACAGTTTCTATACTTTATCAGAATTAAGTTAGTATTAATATCTATAAAGTTTATTGTGACAATTTATGATGTACGGTTTGCCCTCTGTATTTGTAGGGTCCACATCTGTAGACTCAATGGACTGCAGATCAAAAATATTCTTAAAAAAATAGGGATGATTGTGTTTGTACTGAACACGTACAGACATTTTATTCTTCTCATTATTTCCTAAACAGTAGAGCATGACAGCTATTTACATAGCATTTACATTGTATTAGGTATCATAAGTAATTTAAAGATGATTTAAAGTGTGCAGGAGGATGTGCGTGAGTATCTGCAAACACTGTACCATTTTATATAAGGGAATAGAGCATATATCTTCCACACCTTTTGGTGTCCACAGGGTGGTCCTAAAACCAATCCCCTATGGATACTGAGGGATGAAAATATATGGTAATCCTTAAAACAGTCATTAATAAAATAGAATCTAATAAAAATCAACAGAGGAATTAAAATGGCCCACTTTTTTTGACACTAAAGAAGAGATTAAGAAGACAGAACCAAAAATGCAGAGACATATAGAAAACAAATAGCAAAATGGCAAATGTAAATCTCACTAAATCAATAATTGCATTAGATGTGAAAAGACTAAACACCTTATCAGCAGGTAGAGATTGTCAGAATGGATTAAAAAGCAAGATCCAACTGTATGTTTACCACAAAAAAATACATTTTAGATTCAAAGACAGAAATGGGTTGAAAGTACAGAATGGAAAGTGATATGCCAGGCTAATAGTAGCCATAGAAGAGCTCAAGTGACCATACTAACATCAGACAAAATTGAGTTTATGATAAGACATAATATAAGAGACAAAGAGGAACATTTTATAATGCTAAAAGTGTCAAGACATCAGGCAAACATAACGATTGTAGATATACATACCTAACAAGAGAACTTCAAAATAATGCAAAACCAGTCAGAATTGAAAGGCAAAATTAATAATTTAACAATAATAGTTGAAAATTTCAATATCATGCTCTTAAAAATTGATAGAACAATTAAACAAAACTTCATCAAACATATAGAACACGTGTACTACACTTACAATCAACTCAACCTTTGTTTTAAAAGAACAGTCTACGCAACAATAGCAGAATACATCATTTCAAGCAGATGACATGATACTGAGTGTAGAAAATTCCAAGGAACCCACCGAAAATACTAAAAATCAATTGTATTTCTATACATTAGCAATAAACATCTGAAATAAAATCAATTAAAAAAAGATTTCTAATAACATAAAAAAGTCAGTATGATTAAGATAGTAATTTACGTCAGAAGGCATTTTTGTAAAAATCGACAAAATTTTCTTAAAATTTATATAGAAATGCAAAGGATATAGACAGCCAAAACATTCTTGAAAAGGAACAAAGTTGAGTTACTCTCCCTGATTTCAAAACTTACTATACCGCCAAAGTAAAAAACACAGT
>NW_007728601.1:27136-41496 GCF_000696425.1 Galeopterus variegatus | reverse complement strand
AAAGTTGAGTTACTCTCCCTGATTTCAAAACTTACTATACCGCCAAAGTAAAAAACACAGTGTGGTATTTGTAAAGAATGTACTTTAGTAGATCAGTGGAACAGAATTGAGAGTCCAGAAATAAACCGTTTTATTAAAGGATAACTGACTTTTAACAAAGATGCCAAGACAATCAACTGGAAGAGAATAGTCTTTTCAACAATGGTGCTGGAACAATTGTACATACACATGCAAAAAACTGAACTTAGAACCTTATCTCATACTGTATGCAAAAATTGACTCAAAATTGATCCTGAACCAAAATACAAAAGCTAAAACTATACAAATTCTGGAAGAAAATAATTGGAGAAAATCTTTTTGATCTTGGGTAGGCAAAGAATTTTTAGTTATAATCCCAAAAAAGCATGTTCCATTAAAAAAATAGACAATTGAACTTTATCAAATTTTAAATATTTCTGTTACAAAAGGCACCATTAAGTCAATAGAGAGAAAAGTCACACACAGGGAGAAACATTTGCAAGTCATTTTTGATAAAGGCCTTGTATCTAGAATATATAAAGAATTCTTATAACTCAATAATAAAAAGACAATCCAATTTAAATGGGCAAAAGATTTGAATAGACATTTTACCAAAGAAGCTATTCAAATTGTCAATAATTATTGTGCATAAAAATGTTCAACTACATTAGTTGTAAGGGAAATGCAAACCAAAATCATAATAATACACTCTACACACACACTAGGATGGCTATAAACAAAAAGACAGAAAATGTCAAGTGTTGATAATGAAGTCGAGAGTTGAACCATCATGCATTATTGTTGGAAATATAAAATGGTATAGCCACTTTGGAAAACAGTGTGGCAGTTACTTAAAAAGTTCATCATGGGCCAGCCTGGTGGCGCACTGCTATAGTGCGCTGCTTGGGAAGTGCGGTGGCGCTCCCGCCGAGGGNGGGTTGCGATCCGTTGCTGGTCACGAAAAAAGACAAAAAGGAAAAAAAAAAAAAAAGTTCATCATAAACTTAAATGACTCAGCAATTTCACTGCTTGGAATCTACCCAAGAAAATAAAAACTCATGTCCACACAAAGTTATGTATGTGAATGCTCATAGCCAAAAAATGGAAACAATCCAAATGTCCATCAAGCGATGAATGGATTTTTAAAAAGTAATATATCCATATAATGGACTACTATTCAGCAATAAAAAGAAAAAAAAAAACCCTACTGATTCATGATCCTCAAAAATGTTATTCTGACTCAAAGAAGCCAGATGTAAATAACTACATATTGCATGATTTCACATATATGAAATCTTCAGAGAAGGCAAATTTGTAGAGACAGGAAGCAGAGCAGTGATTGCCTCGGGCTACAGTGGTGGTGGTAATGAACTACAGATGAGCTTGTGTGTACTTTTCCGAGGTTTGCAAATGTTCTAAAACTAGATTATGGTGTTGGTTGCACAACTCTATAAATATGATTAAAATCCCATCAAATTGTACACTTATAATGGGTGAATTTGAACATAAATTATATCTAACAAAGCTGTTTTAGAAAAAAAGAAAAAGCCTTATTATATATGTACCATTTACTAGGCACTGGTGACAGAGAAAGATGAAGTCAGACCAAACACCTGCCCTCATGGAGCTGACCATCACCAAGAGTCCACACAGGATTTTGAACAGGTTGGCACTGTCTGCTTTTGAAATTTCAGAAACAAATGAACCATGTTAAATATTCTATATTCCCCAAGCCCCTGCTTCCATAGAACTTATATTCTATTGTAGGGTGGTTGGAAGAGATGAAAAGTAAGGATATAAACATATTTTAAGAGGTGATAAGTACTATTAATAAAAATAAATCAGAGATATAGAGAACTCCTAAAAGTCAACAAAAACAACCTGATTCCAAAAATGTGCAAAAGACTTGAATAGACATTTCTCCAAAGAAGATATTCAAATGGCTAATAAGCACATGAAAAGATGTTCAACATCACTAATCATTAAGGAAATGCAAATCAAAACTAAAATGAGATACCACCTCACACCCGTTAGAATGGCTACTATCAAAATAACAAACGAACAAACAAAAAACAAGTGTTGGCAAGGATATGGGGAAATTGGAACACTTGTCCAGTGCTGGTGGGAGTGTGAAAAGCTGCAGCCCCTGTGGCAACCGTGTGGTCGTTCCTCAAAAATTAAATGTGGAATTACCATATGATCCAGCAAGTCCACTTCTGGGTATATGAGGTACTCCAAGATGACAGAAAGTTTTCCATTCACATTTTTAAGACCTCTTGTTCCGAAAAAGTTTGTGGAAATATTTGTATTATCTTTCAGTTGTATTTTTCCATTCACTTTTTGAAGTAATTTTTAGGTAATATTTAGGTAATTTTCAATTACCTAAAATAATTGAAACCAGGATCACAAAGTGACATTTATACACCTGTGTTTATAGCAGCTTTATTCACAATAGCTAAAGTGTGGAAGCCACGCAAGTGTCCACTAAGGAATGAATGGATAAGCAAAATGTGGCATATACATATACCATGCAATATCATTCAGCCTTACAAAGAAAAGAAATTCTGACACATTTCTGCTACAATATGGATGAAACTTGAGGACAAGTGAAACAAGCCAGTCACAAATGAACAAATATTGTATGATTCCACTTACATGAGGTACTTAGAATAGTCAAAATTATAGAGACAGAAAGTAGAATGGTGGTTTCCACGAGCTGAAGGGAAGGAAGAATGTGGACTTGTAGTTTAATAGATACATAGAGTTTCCATTTTACAAGATGAAAAGTGTTCTAGAGATGCACAGTGGTGATGGTTGCACAATGTTATGAATGTATTTAATATAATGCATTTAATACATTTTAAATTTGTTAACATGGTATATTTTACATGTCTTTTATCAAAATAAAAAATTTGGGAAAAATAAATCAGAGGAAAAAAATAAAGAATAATGGGGCTGGAGGGAAGAGGCGGAGGTATTCAAACAATAAGGTAATGGAAGGCCTCCTTGTTACGGTAATGTTTGATTAGAGACCTGGAGGAACGGTGTGGGAGAAGAGGTGCAGCTGTCTGGGGAAAGAGCATTCCAGGCAGAGGAAACTGAATTAGGGCCATGCTTGGCCTCTTTGAGGACCAGCAATGAGGCCAATGTAGGTGGAACAGAGTGAGTGAGCAAAAGCTTAGGAGATGAAGTCAGACAGGGAGGTCATGTAGGGCCTTAAAACACATTGTAGGACTTTAGATTTTACTTTAAGTGAGGTTAGAAGCCATGGGAAGATTTTGAGCAGAGAAGTGAAATGATCTAATTGTTCATTCTGAAGCCTGGTAAAGAACAAACTCTAGACTGCAAGGTTGGAAGCACAGAGAGCAGTTAGGGGACTACTGCAGTCATCCAGGACAGAGATGCCAGTGGCTCACATGAGGGCAGCAGCAGAGCACATGACAGGAAGTGGCCATGAGATATTGTGACTCTAGAGCCAACAGGGTCTGCTGATGGATTGAATGACAGGTGTGGAAGAAAGAGGGAGTCAAGGATGACCTCAAGGTTTCTGGTTGGAGCAACTGGTCTAGTTGATGAAGCAAATGCCCTCAGAAGGGGTAACACTGTAGCCTAAGACTACAGGTAGGATCTCAAGAAGGTAAAGTTGCTAAGATCCTGATGGATTAGAATGGCAGAACGGGATAAGTATGCTTTCTTTATGCAGTATTCAGGCATCGCTGGTGACTGTGTGAGTGCTTGTCTTTGCTCCTGACACCACAGGTACAAAGGATTCACCTGAAAACAGTGAAGTGGGCCCCCAGTTTTTACTGTGGCCTGCGCTCAAATCGCAGACGAGATGATGGCAGCTGCCATCTTCTTTCTGTGGCCTGTGAGCTGCTTCTCCAGCAGATGGCAGCACTGAGGCTCGGAGGCCTGCAGCACGGAGCCTCCTTCCGTGAGGAGCAGCAACGAAAGCTTCAGGCCCCTTCTGCAGACAAGTCCGACTTGGAGCCTCTCTCCTGTCTCCCCTCCCCCACGAAAGGCACCCCCTCCAATAATCAGCCTTCTGGACTGTAATGGAAGCTTTTAACGTTGTAATCTCTTGTCATATTACTCACCAATCCCATCTAGGCCCAGGAAACCATTTCCTGGAGGCCTCTTTTTTTTTTTTAATTTGTGTTCATTAGCTCCACTAATACATTCTCTTGGAAACCACAGTTTAATAAATTTCATAGCGCATGACCAGCGGACTTAATGAATATTAGTCACTCGAAGCAATTTTTGTTTATTCAGCTTTTCCCTCCTTGCCTCCCTTCCTTACTCCAGCCCTCATCCTGTGGAATGATAATAATATGCAGAAAGCTGGCTAGCCACAGAAGACTCTGAAAACAAGGGGTAAAAGGATATTTCTGAGCTCACACCTGTTTTAAGATTTGTTATCCTTAAAACGAAAAGCTGTAGGGATTCACTCGGCTCCTTCCTTGTAGCTCCCAGTGGACTTTGCTATTAAACCGCAGGGAGGAGCGGAGACTTCAGAGCACTTAGAAGTACTTATGTCAAATCCATCCCATTCTTCCGGCCTCCGTTCCTCAGACCAGCCACCATTCCCAGGGGCTGGAGCACATTACAAGGCATTCACTTCATATGAATGGGCACAAACAGACTTTTTCACCATTTCGATATGTCTACATTTGCAGGCACATCCTGTAGCTGCCTGAAACAGCCTTAATTTCAATTTACTGTCTCCCCGAGGATCTTGCCATTCTGCAGAAAGTAGAAAACTCAGTGGTCGTTTCTGCTCATGACCTCTCACCCCAGCTTCTCTCTGCCCTCCTCCTCTTTCAAGGAAAAAGCTGCACTGGGAGGAACATTTTTGCCCAAGATGAATAGAGTGAAGTTTTGATGCTTCTAACAGTGCATATGATCTTTCATTTTTAAGAAATAATGAGCGCAGTTACATCAGATTACCACATTTGGAAAGTGTTCAAAGTCAGTGTAAAAAGCCTAGTGAATGCTGCCTTGGGTCCTCCTGGAATACGACTGTACGATAGAGCATGAAATTGTAGTCTTGAAGTTTTACATGATCATTTCTGTTCTGCTGGGGCTAACTATATTTAACTTTTTATTATGGAAATTTTCAAATATGTACAAAAGTAGAGTTAACAGTATAATAGACCTTCATGTACCCATCCTTTAACTTTCACAATAATCAACATTTGACCAATCGTATTTTATCTAATCCTCTTCCCACACGTGCACATCTTCTTTACTTGGAGGTTTAAAACAAATGACAGATGTTGTGTGTGTGTATTTTTTTTATTTGACCAATCGTATTTTATCTAATCCTCTTCCCACACGTGCACATCTTCTTTACTTGGAGATTTAAAACAAATGACAGATGTTGTGTGTGTGTATTTTTTTTCCCCTGTGAACAGTTCTGTATGCCTTACTAACTGATAAGGGCTCCCTATTTTTAGTGTAATCACCATGCAAAGTAATGATCAGTCCTTAAAGTCATCTAACACCCAATTCGTATTTATTTTTCCCTGATTCCCTCAATATGTCTCTTTATAGTTCAGAATCCAAACAAGATCCACTCATTGCATTAGTTCTTTTGTCCTTAAGTCTCATTTATTTACAACAGGTCCACCTCCTCCTCCTCTTCCTTCTCCTCTTCAGTTTTATGCCATAGATTTGCTAGTGAAACCCAGATATTTGTCTGTAGAAATATCCCACACTATAGATTTGACTGACTATTTCCTTGTAATGTTATTAAACTTGTTCTTGTACTCTTAGGGCCATTTATGGTACGAAAAGGTTGGCTGAGTTGTTCACTCTTAAAGTGAACAAGAAAAATACTTTGGTGGCTAAATAGAACATGGGGGGCAATCATCATTCTGCTTTGGCATCTGGAGCTAAACTTACTGTTAATTTACTCAAGAAATAATAATTAGCTCTTATAATGTCCCAGGCACTGGAAATGCAGGGTGACTAAGTGGGCCAGGAATACAGGAAAACAGAATGTCATGGGCCTTGTCTTCATGAAACTTAAGGGTCATGGGTTTCAAAGCACCACTTAAAAAGACAGCTGTGTTGGGTTCTCCTAACACCCTTGCAAAGTCCATCAAGTTCTAAAACCCTCTCAGATTTACTGAAGAATACTGAGGATGAAGTGACAGGAACTGTAGACGGGAACTACACCAGAAATCAGTAATGGAGACATCAGACACCTATCTTCCTGGACTTTTGGATTCCAATCCTTTGATAAATTAATTTTGCATCCCAAATTCCATCACAGATGGAAAAGATTTAGGCAACTCCTGAACCAAATTAATATCAGGGTACTAACTTATATTGGCCTAGGTTACAAAGAAGTTTCTTAAGAGTCCCTTGATTCTGACACCCATCTCCAAGAAATCCACCCATGCATTGAAATAAGAAATACATCGCACCATAGTGTGCATGGATAGTGTGCACAGAATAAAGACAACTGAAATGAAAATTGTACAAAACAAAACTTCTCTCACCTACCAAAGTGTAATATGCTCTGGTATTTCAAAATCTATTTGGTTTTATTTTCAAAAAAAAAAAAAAAAATGCTAGTTGGAACTCAGTAAAGGAATTTTGTAACCCACAAATGCATCCTGACCTGCTGATTGAACTGCTACCTTTGGGAAATACTTGGCATTTGGATGATATGGGGTCATTCATGGACCATCTGCTTGAGCTGTGCAATTGAGCCTAGCTCTTGTTCCTTTGAAATCATGTTGGAGGAAGAAATTGAGGTGAAGATTTCAGAAGCTGTAAACAGCACCAAGGCCTCCTCCTACTTATCTGTTTCTGGTTAGGAGAGATGGTGAGCTAGATGGAGGAAGGTATGGGACAAAGCAAGATCTTTTGGAATTTCAAATGTCTAATTTTTAAGGAAGGAGACTAAAATCCATTAAGTGGTCCCTACATGCTGAATGTTTTTCCATTTTATCTATGTAATCCTCATAACAATATGGCAGAGTAGACTTTATCATCCACCTGTTACATATGAGAAAACTTGGGCTCCTAGAGTCTGAGTTAGTAGGAGGCACAGACCTTTAACCAACTAACAGAGTCCATGTCCCCTGGTGGCACAGACCCACAGAGCTGGAGCCAGACAGCCTTCACTTTGAGTCTTTGCCATGTCACTTGGTGACTCTGTCGAGTACTAAGTGAGGAATGAGTAAGATACAATGTACAAACACTCAGCATCCAGTAGACGCAAATCATATGTGTATATATAAGATACATATACATATTTCAGCTGTATATTAAAATATACATATATAAGATGCATATATACATATAAGATATATATATATATATATTAACATTTTTGTTTTTCAAATTGTCCTTTGGAACAAGACAATAATATGTCAAAAATATAGCACTGTCTGCATTTCTAAACTTGCAGTCTGTTAGCATCACCCACTGCCCCCTTTCCTAGGTCAGTGGACACTGAATGTGCTCAGAGCTGTATGTGCTGGACACTGTAACAAAACTTCAGCAAACAAACAAACATACAAACTCAACAGTAGGTGTCAGTCTCCAGCAGAGAGATTTGATGGAAGGAACCGTAAGTTTGCGCACTCACCCAGGTCTCTCCAGGACTGTTTCTTTTCAAAACTCAGAGATTTTGTTGTTGCTATTGGCACTTTTCTGAGAATGTTTTCATTCTCAACCACAGCATATTGACAGAAAATAGTATATAGTGTTTAAGAGCACAACTCTCAGAGCGAGACAAATCTGATTCTGTCACTTACCTGCTATTGTGGTCTTGGACAAATTTCTCAAATTCTTTTTGCTTCTATTCTCATTTGTAAAATGAGACTGATGGTCACAGCAACGGTGGCACAAGCACCAACCGCATGGGATTGAGTGTGCTAGCAGATGCACAGTGCTCGGAGCAGCACCTGGAACACAGGAAGTGTCTGCGAGCATTCCGGCATGTGCAGTAAGAGAGATACTCCCTCTGCTCCAGAAGGACCAGCTTCCCCACCTCCAGTTGCATTTGGTCATTTTCTGGAGTGAAGCAGGTCAGAATTGGGGTGTCACCCCTCAGGGCTGGGTGGGCCGTGTGCAATGGGTGACATGCAGTGGTAGCGATGGGACAGGGTCAAGAGGAGTGGAAAACCTGTTCCTGCCTCAGGAACCTACCTCACTATCTAACTAAGAAAGAAGGATCTATATCTGCCATCTGCTAGCTGTGGGACTTCACTTGGGCCACATCTAGAAATAAGTGGTTCAACTCTTCTACAGCTGGTGATGAGTGCATTGGGACTCATCAAGCCTGGACCCCTCAAGCAACAGGCAGGAGTGTAAAGAAAATCAGGAAGTCATAGAAATATTTTAAATAAGGTGGAGTCTGAAAAATGAGGACCATTAAGTCATTTAGTGACATTCCTCAGATAAAAACTTGAGGAAGTTTATGGTCAAGCATTTTTACTTGGGGTTTATTTTTTCCCTCTTCCTTCTCTTCTCCTCTCTCCTTCCTCCTCCTTGTCTGGCTCCTGAGACATTAACAAAGACTTTTCGAAGAAGCAATGGGACACTTAACTCTCCCATTCTGGAAATTCTGATTAGAGAAGATTTACTCACACTCCCCCTCCATCTCCTGTGAGGTAAGTAATGTCCACGTCTCTGGCCAGTCTTTCCTGCAATGTCTAGGAGGCCTTTGACAGAGGTGCAATATTCAGACGACCAATTCTGGCTCTGTTATTTCAGTCCTCACGCAGACTAATCTGTCTTAGAGTTCTTGCTGATTGATATTAGAACCCAAATTCATTCGTGGAGTTAATAGAACTCCCAGAGGGAGATCAAATGTCCAGATGCCTTCACCCTTTTCTTAATTGACCACTCACGTTCCTCTAAAGATGTGCATCTTCTAATGGCAAATAGAGTCATTCATCTGGAACTGTTTGCCCCTATTCAGCCATGTAACAAGTTACCAACTTACTGAAATGCTGGGAACCTCAACAGTGCATCACACATCTCACTGGCAATGTAGAAGTCTGTTCCTGGGCAGAAATATTAACTGCTGCCAAAATAAACAACAGCCTGCAATGTTGGAGTGCACACAGGAGTCAGCTACTTCTGTCTTATCATGAAAGGTTTCCTACAGTGTGGGTGCAACAGATCTGTAGACTTATTTTCCCATGTGGTTCCTTGACATGAGTTGGTTGCAGGTGACCTTACAAATGGGTTATGTTTAAAGGGTTATTTTACACACCTGTTGTTTGCAACTGAAAACACATCCTCCCATAGTGACAGTGCTATACGTGAAGGTTAGGTTTCTGAGGTCACCTATGAATGTCCACTGAAAGCAAAGCTGAAATGGCGTAATTCACAGCCACTGTTCTTCCTAAGTGAACTTCTGCCCCAGCACTGAGGCTCTAAGGCCTCCAAGGTTTGAGTCACTGCTGTGAGTAGTGAAGAGGAGGTGGGATGGATGGAGAATCATACAGCATTAGAGGCAAAGGAGGAGAAAGCAAAAGGGGCTTCCTGGTACCCCCTGCGTTCACTGGGGTCGTCAGTAAATCAGAGGCGGTCTGTGTGCTGCACAACTCTGCTTCCCATCACACCTCTTCCTGTTGTTGTCTCTGCAAAGGTCTTGCGTGCTGGTAATTGAAAAACCTTGTCCTTCGTTAAAAAACAAGAATCTATAGCCACATCTAGAGCTTCCAAGCACATGGATATTTTGATCTATTCAGTGGAGAAAATATAGGACACGTTAGATTTAACAAATTAGGTTTATATGCACAATAGTTTTAAAAGTTTGTTGCCTTGATATTGTATTTGGTGAGCAGTTGGACCATCTAGTTTATTGGCATTTGTTTGAGCATAACCAAATCCCACGTCTTGACGAGGGTTCCAGAGCATCTCAGGTTTATGACTTTATAGAGCTGGATCATGAACACGGCCCCTGCACTGGCTCAGGTGGCGAACAGTCTCAACCTGATTTGTGTCTGATGGTGGTAAGGGTGGGAGCTGTCTGTACAGGAACATCCTGACAGGTGCAGCCTCTTCCAGTAGTGCCATAACAGTGTTCTTCCAAAGCAGGCACCACTAACAGGGGGTATTCTTGGAGTGGACTGAGGGTTGATCAAGTGAGTGAAAAGTGATTCTGGGTGTGCGTCCAAACCTTTTCAGCACTGTCCTGAAACTGACCATATACTGCATACTCTCTGTTTTCGCTCAAGATATTGAATTAGAAAGAAGCATGTAATGTTCAAATGTAGCAAGGCACTGCTGTTTCAGATATAACATCTCTGCTCCTGGGGGAACTATAGTACAGCTGTGTAGACAGACACAAGCACCAATGAGCACCATGCATCAGGATACATGCTATCAAAGAAATATGTCCCAAGAGGAGGAGGAAATTAATTCAGTCTTGAAAAAGGTTGGGAAAACATCATAGAGGATGTGCCATCTGATTTTTACCTTGAGAAAGATGGAGGATTGCTGTAGGTGGTAAATGAGAGTTAAGTCTCATTTACTTAGTATGTTATAACTGGATGTTCTCCTCCCCACACTGACTACTCCAAAACTTATGATTAATTTAGGACAAGAAGCTTAGGGGTCTAAAGATATAGGGTGGCCAAGGGGCTAAATTTGAAGGGATACAGAATCATCGCAGGTCTCAGAAAGCAGCAGGCATGGTAGATGCAGATATGTGGACCTGAATAGGCCCTTGTATTAGTCCATTTTGTGTTGCTATAACAGAAATACCTGAGACCGAGTAATTTATAAAGAACAGAGGCTTATTTGGCTCACGATTCTGGGACAGGTACATCTGGCATGGGCCTCAGGCTGCTTCTACTCATGGTGGGAAGTGGCTGCAGCTGGCTCTTAAAAGCAGATCACATGGTGAGAGGAAGTAAAAGAGACAGGGGGGAGGTGCCAGGGTCTTTTAAACAACCAGCTCTCACAGGAACTAATAGAGAACTCACTCATTAATTCCCCCAACTAGGGAGAGCATCAATCCATTCATGAGGGATCTGCCCCCATGACTCAATCAGTTTCCAACACTGCCACATTCAGGATCAAATTTCCACATGAGTTTTGGCAGGGACAACACATCCAAACTCTATCAGCCCCTCCAGCATGAAGGTGCATCCATGAACCTGAAGTCAGAGTGGTGTTAAGTGTCAGAAGCAGTTGAGACAGATGTAGCTAAGATACACAGAAATAGCAAGGCATATAGCTCTGAATTATATAATTTAATATATAATTGGGCCCTGTCTGGTTCTGTAACTTTTGCAAATTTTTTTTACTGTGATATTCTTTGACTTTGAGGGCAGGCACTGTGTGTAATCCTTTGTCCTATGCCCCACAGCACCCCAGCATGGTTCTGAGGATGTCTGAATAGTCAATAAACACTTATATGCTGATTGAGTGGAATGATCTTTTTAAGACCTAACTGCATGTGAGCCCCATGGTTTTTCACTCATCTATGTCTGAGTATCTGAGGAAGAATGCAGTGTGCGTCTGTTACTTTCCTCCTGCAGTATGACCTATGAGCAGCCACTGTGGGCTCAAAGTTGAAATATATAAACCAGCAGAAGACAAGCTCATTCACAGCTTTCCCAAGTCCACCCACCACTTCCTTTTCCTATTCAGTGCTAGACACCTCCCCACAATTCAGTAAGTATGTGCACATATGCACCCCTTCTCAAAACATTAATTCTGAAGGTTTAGTCGTCTGTTTCACATTTTAAGGAAAACCTGAGCTACCCAGTTGCTCGCAGCCAAGTTCTAATGGTGATAATCATCTTGCTCTTGGCAAGACTGTTTCAAGGGCTGTGCAAAGCCATGGAATGTACTCCAGAGTCTAGAGCAGAGCTAAAATCTCACCAGCAGCTGGCTGCAGAGCATCCATTTAGCCAGCAATAACCCTCTGTGGTGGTGTGCAGAGCCAACCCAAACGAGGGGGCCCAGCAGACCCACCTGAACCCATGATGTGTGCTTGCCAACTTCTGAGACAACATCCCCATTCATCACTGGAGCTCTGAAGTTCTAGGAGGCCGAGTATTTCTGCAGTGGTTGGTGTCTTCTCGTCCTGGGTGCAGTTCATCCAATCTGGAGGTATCTGTGTAGTGGAACTACCTTTGTTGGGGCTGTGACTGGACAGCAGAGGGGAGAGTAGCAAAAAGGAAAGGCAAGGGGTGATAATAATGAAGATAAGGAATTGCAAGGAGAATCCCTCTCAGCATGATCAGCAAGTCTCTGAATTGCGTCTCCAGATGGATCATAAATTATGCTGGAAGGAGAAGATCTATGAAGACTCAAATCAGTCATCAAATTCATTTTTTTCTACTGCATTTAAATAGATGCATGTAGGAAGCACTTAAGACAGAAACAGAGGGCATAAATAAGGGTCACATGCATCTTCAATCATGAGGCCCCACAGGCACCACCTCCCCATCTCCACTTCCACCCTTGTTTTCTCAATTGTGTCCTAAGAACACTTGAAAACACACGAAATTTCCTGCACCAACAACAACCACAAAGACCTCCCTGGCCTGGGAATTCCATACAGGCAGGCCTGACTTCTGTCAATTACCCCTAATGCTCAACTAATTGGCTTGATGCTCAGATGAAAGAATCTAAGTCTAGAAAGGCAGGAAGAGCCCCCTCCTGAGACAAAAGCCATTAAACCTCAATTAGGAAATAGACAGGGAAGGTGTAGATGAGTCTGGGGTAATTAGGGGCTTTGTCTGACAGCTCAGTTCCTGAAGCCTGGGACGGAGCAGGTGATCTGGAAATCTGATCCCCAGACAGCTGCAGAAGGTATAGGCTGATTGCACCCTGCCAGCTAGAACTCCCGCCACCAGCAGCCTTCTGCAGTGTGTGGCCCTCACAACTTGTCGCTTGGCATGTGGCCCCACCTGCTTCAGAGACAGTCCAGCACACAGAGCCACCAGGGGCAAACATCTGTAGACTCCAGCCCAGGAGACAGTGTTGGGGTGGGGGTGGGGTGAGGATGATGTTCCTTGTCCCGCTTTGGAACCAGCTCCGGAAAACCCATTCTATCCACGCTGTCCTCATCCTTAGCACTTGGGGACATGATGGCAAGCTGGCCCAGGCTGTCTTCTGAAGGCTTCCTGAGGTGAGGGTCATCCTGCCTCCCACAGTGAAAGTGCATTAAGGACAGTAGTGTTGTTACTCATGGTGTTATGAGCTGAATTCTGTTCCCCCAAATTTACTTGATGTCCCAGCCCCCCATACCTCAGAATGTAACCATACTTGGAGAAGGTCTTCCAGGAGGTGAGTGAGTTAAAATGGGTGTTAGTGCGAATCCCTAATCCAAAAAATTCATGGAACAAAAAGAATTAAAAGATAATGCCCATCTTTTCATGAACTTTTTGAAGTACCCTCATATCCTGGGGTTGTTATAAGAAGAGGAGATTAGGACACAGACTGAAGACACCAGGGGCACACGTGAACAGGGAGCAAGAGGGTGACCACTGCAAGCTGAGGAGAGTGGCCCCAGGGGAGCCCGACTTGCAGGCACCTGGATCTCAGACTTCCAGCCTCCAGAACTGAGAGAAAATGCATATCTGTTTAATCCACACTCTCTGCGGTATTTTGTTAGGCCAACTCTAGCAAACAAACACACCTGGGTCAATTAATTCACCTACCACGATTTATTGACTATCTGCTATGTGCCAGATATTGTTTACGTGCCAGGAATACAGAGCTGAAGAGTACAGATTGCAGCCCTCTGTCAGAGAGCTTACATTTTTGTTGTTGGGGGTGGTCACTAGCAAGGTAAACACACAAACAAGTTAATTTTAGAGCATGGAGACAGCCCAGGATGACATAGAGCCACTTTGGATATGGTGTTGAGGAGACGCCTTTTCGAGGGGTGATGATAGAGCCGAGACTGAAAACAAGAAAGTGTTAGCCATGAAAAGACCTGGGAGGAGAGGGTGCAAAAGTCCTGGGGCAGGAACACACCCATGACTCTGAGGAACAGCAGCAAGGCCAGTGTGAGAGGGAGAAGTGGTTTGAGGTGGGGTCATGCCAACCGGAAGGGAAGACTAGAGCAGGCGGAAGCAGACCCCTGTGCCCAGTGCTGCCCTCCTCAAAGTGGGTGAGGGGGGTCAAAGGTTCTGAGTTGAAGGAGGGCTGTGAGAGGGAGAAGTGGTTTGAGGTGGGGTCATGCCAACCGGAAGGGAAGACTAGAGCAGGAGGAAGCAGACCCCTGTGCCCAGTGCTGCCCTCCTCAAAGTGGGTGAGGGGGGTCAAAGGTTCTGAGTTGAAGGAGGGGCATTAGTGGAGGCAATTGACACAGAGCAGGGTCCTGAGGGTGAAATCTAAGCTCAAGGTGC
>NW_007728601.1:25983-27001 GCF_000696425.1 Galeopterus variegatus | reverse complement strand
CATTAGTGGAGGCAATTGACACAGAGCAGGGTCCTGAGGGTGAAATCTAAGCTCAAGGTGCACAGCTGTCCTAGATCATGGTTATCAACCCGACCAGAATCAGTGCCCCTTTTCATAGCCAAGTATTTTACAAGATCCCTTCATCATCCTAAAATCATCATAGATAATATCCATCTAAATACATAATTAAATATATATATATATATATAATTCCCTAAATATAATGAAAGGGAAAGATTTACAAACAATTATAATAAAATAATTACAATACAAAAAAATGCAGGCACAGGTTATGTTAGAAGAGAAAATGAAGGAGTCAGCTGCCGGCAGGTAGAATCACTGTCAATGTGATCCCTGCAAACCTAGTTTGGATAATCAAAGTTATTTTTAATCATTAATATGTTTGAAAATTTTCTTTCAGCTTCACAACTTGTTATGGCAATGTCATGTAAATTTGTAGATTATTGTGAAATTTGAGGTAATATCTATCAAGCTTTTTTCATTTATGAGCTTAGAGATTTCCTGGCATTTTGGGTTGTCTTGTGCAATGAGTAATCTTTGATACTCTTTGCATTGTCAACAATCACTCATCACTACCCACATCCTTTTGGTGCTGGGCACTGTAGGACACATGCATCCCACAGGAGGACTCCTGGCCCTAACTCTACATTGCAGTTTCAGGTGACAAGGAACAGCAGGAGTTTTCTGAAAGCCCGTCCCACACTGGAATTAACTATATAACCATAACTTAACAATACATGGAAATGTCTGAAAATCACATAAACATATCCTACTAAACCTAACCCTTAACTCAACTTCTCTTAACCAGGATTACAAAAATATCTGTTACCTGACATAAAGGGAAGTACGACAGATGTGAAGTTAGAGTGGAAGCAGAGGGTGGCCATAACCAATTAAATATCTCACTTTAGCACAATTTAAGAAACCAAATGATACTGTGAACACTGCTGGGCCTTCTCAGACACAGTAGAGGTTCTGGAGCTTAAACTCCATTGGC
>NW_007728601.1:23418-25602 GCF_000696425.1 Galeopterus variegatus | reverse complement strand
GGATTACAAAAATATCTGTTACCTGACATAAAGGGAAGTACGACAGATGTGAAGTTAGAGTAGAAGCAGAGGGTGGCCATAACCAATTAAATATCTCACTTTAGCACAATTTAAGAAACCAAATGATATTGTGAACACTGCTGGGCCTTCTCAGACACAGTAGAGGTTCTGGAGCTTAAACTCCATTGGCCTCACTCCTAATGTACCTCTGCTTGTATTCAACCTTCTGACCCAGTACCCAGCAAAATCCTGACTAGGAATTCAAAATTCTGTTTTCTTCCTGCATGCTCTGCTGAGCACTGCTGCAGAAAAATCATGCTGCCACACATGGTGTCCCCCTACAAATCTGGCATTTCGAACCTCAGCTCTAATAATGTCTATTAGTTTCTGCTTCACTTCTCTAAACAGCTGTTTCAGGACATCCCCCACTGTTCTTAAACACTCACCCCTAGGATGCTTTCTTGCTCACTCATTTTAGTGTCCCTTATATGTGTGTGTCTATATATGTGTGTGCGTGTGTGTCTACATACTCATATATATATACTCATGAGTATGTATATATATATATGAGTATATACATACACGCACACAATTATCCGTTCCTGTCCTTACCTTCTATTAATGGAGCCTGTCATCTTTCTGGTCCATCCTCTCCATCCTGTGTTACAAATCTCACCCCACTTATTTTCGTGGGGACATAGAACTTTCACCTGGATCTTTCAATTTTGTTTTCCCCATAATCTTCAAATACTCCCAGTCAATTGGTGCTGCCCCAGGCTATAAATAAGCTCAGGTTTCTCTATACCTAAAACAAAATCCTTCCTAGATTCTACATTCACCTTCAGCCACTTCCTTATTTCATTTTCCCTTTATAGTCAGATCCCAGGCTATAAATAAGCTCAGGTTTCTCTATACCTAAAACAAAATGCTTCCTAGATTCTACATTCACCTTCAGCCACTTCCTTATTTCATTTTCCCTTTATAGTCAGAATTCATGTCTCTGTTTCCCAACAAACAACTTGCCAAAGGGTCCGCTAGTTTTCAAATTCAAGGGACACATGACTCTAACTTACGTGACCTTCCTGTGCATTACCAGTATTGTTCCAGAAATGATTTTAAGTATCTTGTCAAAATACAAATAATTTAAAAAGATAAAATAAAATTTCAGAAGTGTTTTAGTGGTTCTCTCAGCATTTAACATATGTACTTAACAAACCTTAAAGATAATACCGTTAGCTCTCTTCAGATAATACAAGGACCTTAGAACACCTTAACTCCAATCAGTCCCTTCCAATTTATAGTTTATTTGCATTTTTGGTCCTTTGGTTCAGTTTGATCTTTGTTTAAACCTATAACTAGATATTAGTATTATTTTTAAAGAATCAGTGACTTATGCTCACTCACATAATTATCAGTTTACCACATCGTTCTCCCTTATGAAGTACCCACTTTAGAAATTTCTTAAATAGAGACCTGTTGATGGCAAATTTTTGTTTTTTCCATCCAAAAATTTTGCATTTTGTCCTCATTCTTGGGAGTTAGTGTTCTAGGTAAACAATCCTGGATCCATTGCTTTGTTTCCTCGGCACACTGAATACGTTACTTTACTATCCATTTTTGTTAAGAAATCAGGTGTTGGTCTCACTGTTTCTTAATGGGTGCACTTTTCTGTCTGTTACTTTTAAGATATTATTTTTGTCTTTGGCACATTGCATATCACTACTGTGTCTTGGAACACATCCTGCTTGGAATTTGTTAGGTTTCCTGAAGTTAAGGATTGGTTTCTTTGATCAATTCTATAAAATTTTGCTGTAATATCTCAAAATACTGCCTCTCAGCCTCTTATTTGCCTTCTTCCATAACTTTGATTAGTAATATTTTGGCTTTTTACTATATTTTCAATGCCCAATCTTTTTTTCACATATAGAGCATTTTTATTTTCATTCTTTGCTTGATTCTGAAATCTGTAGTCTTTGCTGATGTGACTCAGATCTCTGCTGTTTCTGTTGACTATTGTTTCAGTGCCACATTGAATTTATACTTTAGTATTTTATGTTTTTCCTTTTTTTCTCTGGTTTCATATTTAAACCATCCAAAGTCCAGTTTGTGGTTCCAAATTCTTAGGGGAGACTTATTTTCTTAGAGGAGACTTATTTTCTTTGGGTAGATATTTTTAACCCCTTC
>NW_007728601.1:21010-22658 GCF_000696425.1 Galeopterus variegatus | reverse complement strand
TTCCCCTCTTCTGCTGAGCTGGCTTGTTTATATTTCACTTTTTTACTAGGATACTCACATTTCTACAGGCTTACCTATCATACCTTTCCACCTTGTTGTTTCTTAATTCGTGTACCCTTCACCGCTACTGAAATGAAAGCTCGAAGTCTCTGAGGCTCAACAGGTGTTTCTCCGAGAAGGGGCCTCAGTACCAGCTTGCCTCTCTAGATCTACACCTGCATCGTGATTTTCCTTCTGAGGATTCTTTCCTTAATTACCAGTTTGAAAATATGTTTTTAAATTTTATCCAGCATTTATTTTCAGAAGAAGGATTATTCAGGATATCTAGTCTGTCAAATTGCTGGAAATGCAAGACTCTCCTGATTTCCTGAAAATCTTTCTCCCATGGCTTGAAGTCTCTCTACTTTTCCCCTTACACTCTGGTTGACTTTCCTGGGCTTCTCCACCAGATCCTCTTTTTCTGCTCATCACCCAAAGGGCAATGTCTCATAGTGGCATCCTTTAACCTCTCCCGATCTGCTTGAAACACACTCCCTGCTCATGCCTTCAGCTACCAACTACACCCCCATGCCTCCCAAATTACGGGCTGTCTAGCCAAATCAGTCTTTGGAGCTCTGGATCCCTATGTCTACAGGTCTTCTTTATTTAGTTGTACCCATAGCATCACAAGCTCAAAGTGTCCAAAATTAACTTAATCACTCTTCCTCCCCTCCACACACACACCTTCTTTTATTTTTTATTGGAAAAAATGACACCAAACATCCATCCTGTTAACCAACACAGAAACATGAGAAGCATTATAATTCTTTCCTGTCCGACATGCTCCTTATGCAATTGATCACAAGCCTGTTGATTCTATCACCTTAACACCTCTCAAGTGCACGCTTTCTCTCCGTCGTGACTCCCACCACCTAACTAATTGAAGGCTTCATCGTTTCTCTCCTGGATTGTTGTAATAACCTCCTCAATGTTTGCCATCAATCCACAGTCTTCACTGGAGTCAGAGTAATCTTTCTAAAACACATATCTCATAACCTGCCCCCTTACCCTACCTAGAATTCATCAGTGACTCTCTACAGTGTTCAAGATAAAATTCACATTCCAAGTTCATCTTATTCTATTCCCCCTTTATGCAGAGTGGGGCCAAACGGAAATATCTGCTTTCCCCAAGCACGTCATGCTTTCTCACAGCTTTGTGACTTTGCACACACTGTTTTCTCTGCTTTAAATTTCCTTCATCTTTGCCTGGATTACACTAGTATTTTTATTGAACAAACACAATGCACATGCTACTTTTCTAGAAATCCCCTGAGTCTTCCACCTACCCCCCTCTGTTGAATACCCTTTCTCTGCATCTTTGATTCAAGAACCATGTATTACCCCTGTATTATCTGTCTATCTATCCATCCATTCACCTATTTATCTTCTAGGTACTATGACACTATGCTGGGCATTATGAAAGTAATAAAGAACAAGAAACAATCCTTATTGTATTGCAGTGTAATGAATACAAAGATAGCAGACAGCACAGTGAAGGGGAACCTGAGACAGCCTCAAATAAGGAGAGAGGGCTTTCTGAGGAGGTTGAATATAAGTTGATGTAATTGCTCCCTCTCCTGGTTCCCTCCCCATTATTTTCTCCACTCCT
>NW_007728601.1:19189-20212 GCF_000696425.1 Galeopterus variegatus | reverse complement strand
ATGAAGCTCTGAGTAATTGTGTTCATGTGTTCCAGTAGGGCTTATCCAACCCTGGGAAAATAATGGCATTTGACCCAACATGACTAGCAAAGACCAAACCCAAGAAAGAGATAAACATGTATTGAACTATATTTTTAGATTTTTAAAATACATTCATTCTTGTTTTATTCCACAAAGGCACTGTGAAAGTTTATAAAAATATACACTGTTCAATGGGATAAAATATATTATCAAGGGAGTGAGAGTGAAGGGGAAATATGAAAAGGAAAATCATAAATCTAGAATAAGATTAGTACATGGAAACAGTAGAAACAGACTGCAAATTAGATTCTAAGCTTCTTAACAGCCAAAACAAAGAATGATCGTGATGAGTCACAGTTCTCCATAAGGAAAATAAAACAAACCATTTGTTCAGAGAGGAGCACAGTTTTTTCGAAAACTGATTCCCAAGGAATTTCTCTCATGAATGCAGAAACTGCTGTGTGATGTGGTAGACAATGTTCTTAACATGATCCTTTCAATGGCTACAATCATAGACATAATGGGACTGTCTCATAATATCCTTTATTGTGGGTAGTAGGCATAACGCCAAAGAACAAGTCAGTAAAAGCTGTTCTACAAAGAGTAGATTACAGTGAAGCACACGAAAATTCCAAGACTTTAGAATCAAACAGCTGAGGGTTGAATCCTGGTTCATTTAAACACAAGACATGTGAACTTTGTCTAGTTACTTCCTTGTCCTTAGTTTGATCATCTGTAAATACTATGCTAATAATACCCTTTGGTTCTATAGTTAAAATTTAGAATATGTAATAATAATAATCAACATCCATTGAACTCTTACACAATGTCAGACACTGTTCTAAGCACTTTACGTGGATCACAATTCCATTACATGGGCACTGTTGTAATTCCCTTTTATCAATTAAGAAGCTGAGATCAGAGAGGTTAGAAAATTTGTCTAGGGGCCGGCCCGGTGGCGCACTGCTACAGTGCACTGCTTGGGAGCGCGGCGGCGCTCCC
>NW_007728601.1:16009-18123 GCF_000696425.1 Galeopterus variegatus | reverse complement strand
AAAAAAAAAAAAAAGAAAATTTGTCTAAAACCACAAAGCTGGGAAGATGGGAGCTGAGTTATCAGCCTAGGCAGACTGTTTGTGGAGCTCATGTTCTTAATGCATTCTGTCCTATGATATGCAACTTCAAAGCAACTCTTGATAAAAATCATTTCTCACAATTAGAATTTTGTTAGCAGGTTCATGTTAGCCTTATCATGTGATGACCTGAAAAACAGAATTTCTCCATGGTCCATTAAGGTGAGATCCCTTTGTTTTGCCGAAGGCAGTTTGGTCAAGTTCCTCTAGTGAAAATCAAGGAGTCTGACCATACAGATAGAGTAAATGGAAGGTTATTCTACAGAGCTTTAAGACCAGAAAAGTTAATCCTGTGTTCTGCTTACTATCTGTGTCAAGGACAGTTCCTTGCTGTCTATTCATTCCATTTATTTGGTTGACAGATGGCTGCTGGCTAATTAGCCTGCTACTTTGCCTCTTTGGCTGGTTTGTGTGGCCAGCAGACTCTGGAAAGAGGCCTAAACCAAACTCACCCAGAATGTCTTCTGCCTTGCCAAACTCTAAAAAGAGAAAGCTTAAGTTCTGCAGAGCTGAGAAACTAAATATCCAACTAGTCCATGGTTAGAAGATAGGTCTCTCAAGGGTGGCTTGTGTTTCCTATTAAGCTTGGGATGAAATGACAAGGGGCAATCTTTTGAGCACTGAATAGAATGGCACATGACTGCTATGCAAAGGACTGAATCCTGGTTGTAAATCATAGCAACAACAGCCTGAAACTGAGCTATCACAGACTCTTAAATCTCCAAAGCATGGCCTGGGTAAGCCATTATGAGAAGTCTGACTCCTCAGATCTGAGTCTCTTGCCTCAGTGCTTAAGGCACACCTCCATTTCTTTGTCTCATTCAGACTTTTTTTTCTGAAATTTTCCTCCAAGCTTCATGACCCTATCAAGAGTTAAAAAGGATTCTGTATCTCACACTATGTTAGAAAAAGTGGCTGCATAGCAGAGAGAGGCATTGTGGACCTATGTTTAATTCAGCCTGTCTGCATCCACGTCCTGTCCCCATCCTCCAATGGGTACGTAACCTTGAACAAAGTATTTAATCTCCATGGGTTTCATTTTCACCTTCAGCCTAGATCTTGTTGTCTGTAAAACACAAGTAATAAGAGTGCCAACTTCATAGAGTGGTTTTGATAATAAAATAAAGTAATCCAAGTGCAGCAATTAGCATATTTTAGACAAAATGTGTCATCATGATTATTAATATTATGTAACATCTAGGGAGATCCTGGTATACCTATACTATAAGGACTCAGGAGAGAAATGAAGGCAGAACTTGAGATAATTTTAGAAATGCAAAGGAGATTCAGAGGGAGACAGAGGAAACTCAATTCTATTTAGGAATGGAATACTCTAAAACACTACACTCCTAAAGGAAAGGATTTTTCATTTTGGTAAGTGGGAATTTCCTGCACCTTATTCATGCACTTAAAAGGAAGCCTGCCTATTAGCATACCCACCCATTTTCACAAATGCCAAAGTCTTCCTTTCCTTATACAGATTGGTGAAATAGACTTCCAGGAACACAGGTGAAACAAACAGCAACTATCAATAGTGATCTCCCTAGTCATAAATCTAAATGGACAGTAAAAAATATTTGAGAGCAAGCAACAGCATGTAAGAAGGACACAATGAGGAAACATAACTGACATTGTAGGAAATAGAAATAGTACATGAAAAAAGAGAAAACGAGACAAAAATTCTACCAAGTATTTTTGGGAAGATTTAGAAGGCTATGTCAGCCAAAACAAGAACAGATTGCAGTGATAAAGGATCAATCAAAAAATGAGAAAGAAACCTAGAAAATTAAAACATTAATGATTTGGTTACCAATACCCAAAAATTAAATGAAAGGAGCAAGTAATAGAATGGAAATGGATGAAGAACATATTAGTTATATATAAAGTAAGTGAAATAAAATTTTCAAAATATAAGGCAGAAATTTTTCTCTAGCAATTTGAAGAAGCAGAATACAAAATAAAATTGATAACGATATGGAAATCTGAAATAATAATTCTGGTTTATGTCAACAAAACTTTAAGCATAGGAGCAGTGG
>NW_007728601.1:12090-15505 GCF_000696425.1 Galeopterus variegatus | reverse complement strand
TATGGAAATCTGAAATAATAATTCTGGTTATGTCAACAAAACTTTAAGCATAGGAGCAGTGAGGAAAGCATGCTTGTAATCTTGTATTTTTCAGGAGGGATAAGTTGTAGATGCTGAATAATTACCAATTTTATTTGAAAATATTTGGAAATATAATTGATAAAAAATTACATATTATCATTAGAGGTATAAAAATAGAAGATATAATATTCAAGTCATTTCAGAAGGAAAAAAGCTTAGAAAGGTGAAGTAAGCATAACCTGGAGGTTAAAACCATAGCCTTTAGAGAAAAATTGCTAACATCTAAGTCCTGGTTAGCAAATTTAGCACTTCTGAGATGTTGGACAAGTTGGTGAACCTTATTAAGCCTTACTTACCTTCTTCAATTGCAACATGAATCATAAGAGTATTTTGAACATTAAATGAGATAAAAATCAAAAAGTGCCTGGAATATGGCTTGATACATTGTAAAATATTTATACATGTCAGCTATTAAGACTACACATGGTGGGAAAAATAGTAATAAACAACTTTAAATGACAGCAATAAGTTCAAACATATCAGTAATCACAATAAATGTGAGTGGCTTAGAACCCATGTTAAAACACAGAGCCCTAAAGTGAGTAAAGATGCAAAAACCAGATATACTTGTATGCTGCTTATTGGTGATCTTCTAAAACAAAATGTTACTAAAAATTTCTAAATGGTTAAAAAGTTACACAGGCAAATGTTAAGAGTAGTAATAGCAGACAAAAAAACCCTAAAATAAAAATCATGTAAATGAATTAAAATTTTTATAGAAAAAATATGTATTTCTTCACTTGTTTATTAATATCTACACTGATTTATTGAACGTCTGCCATGTACCAGGCATAAATAAATGTGGTGGGACTATAACGCTGATCTAGGCAAATGCATCCTTGCATTCAAAGAGCTAAATCTCAGTGAGAAAAGATAATAGACTTATGGATGTATAAATATAATTGTCAGTGAATAGAGGTATGAGCAATAATAAAGCAGGCCAAAGAGAGTGAGGATGATGGGGCTGCTAATTTAGTTAAGTCCTAAGGATGCCTTTCTGAGGAGGTGACCTAAATGGAGTGAGCAAGTGTTTGACTGTTGGGAGTAGGATGGGCGGAAACTCCTTCACATAGTAAACAATGTGCACATGGTGCAAAGGCCCTAAGTCAAGAGCAATACACCAAAACAGCATCAATACAGATAAAACAAAAGCTGTTGGGAATACAAAGAGAAATCCAGAAACATTGTGATAGTGAGTTGCTCTAACACTCTCTCTCTCTCTCTCAGAAACCAATAAATTGAATAGTCATTACAAAAAATGCACATTTAAAAATTGAATTAACAGGCACCTGGAGACCTCAGCAGCCACAGGCAGCCATTGTCCTGTAGATGGCAGGAGCACACAGGACCTCAGGAGCTGAGGGCAACCCCCAGCACTACTGCAGACACTGCTGCTGATGGGTGGTCCACCACATCCATTGCCACAGCCACTGCTGACACAAGAGCAGCTTGCCACCACAGGAGCAGGCACCGCCACCATGCAGGTGGCCTGCTAACCGCTCAGTGGCATTGATGGAGTCATCAGTGAGCCTGGAGAAAGAGGTGAGCAAGCACAGACCTGCTACCTAGTGGCCCAAACCACAGGGGGAATTACACTGCCACATAACACACAAAGGGTGGGAGGTACATGCACAGCCCACATGACTGCCTTGATCCAGGGAGAGACACATGTGGAACCCTCCAAGGATGCAGAAACCCAGGATACCCAAATACAGTAAGGAAGAAATTTCCCAATCACCACCAGCCCACCCCCAACTGACAGAAGCAAGGACTCAGGAGGATCCTCTGTCTGTAGGAAAGAAGAAAGAGAAACCCAGCCCAGAGTCAGCCATTCAAACTGAGGAGCTCTAGTACACCCCCATGAACCCATCAGGGTCACTGATCACTAGCCAGGGTGCCAACAATCCCACCCGGGGTCACATACCCTAGCCAAAGAACAACAGGGCACCAAGGAACTTCTCCCAAGAAAACAAGAGCTCACCCATGTCCTCAAAGAACCAACCCAGTGTCACTAACCTCAGCAAGGAATCACTAAGTGTCCCAGTGCTTCAGCCATGGAGGCACTCACACGCAACTCCAATACTGAATATGGTCAAAGTATCCACAAGGAGACTATGGTACTGCATATACCCAGCAACAATACTAAAACACCCTACTCAACAGTCAGTATAAAACACATCTACAGGAGGAAGTATCTTTCCTCAAACCCCACTCCAGAGTAAAAGAAGAAGCAACTATCTACCAGACGACCAGACATCAATGTAGAGATACTAGAAATACAAACAACCAGAAACAAGAAAATACAACACCATGAAAGGAGTACAATAGTTCTCAAATACCAGGACCCATAGAGCAGGAAACCCCTGAAATGGCTGAAAAGGAATTCCAAGCAACAATCTTAAGGAAAGTCAGTGAGATACGAGAAGACTCAGATAACACAATGAAATGAGAAGAAGTATTCAGGATATGAAGAAGGAAATTTACAAAGAGATGAATAAAAAGGAACTGTAGCAGAACTCCTGAAACTGAAGGAATCATTCAATGAAATAAAAAACATAATTGAGAGCTTAAGTAGGAAATTAGAGCAAGCAGAAGAAAGAATTTCTGATCTTGAAGACAGTCTCTTTGAAATAATCCAGGTAGACAAAAAAAAAAAAAAAAAATGAAGAAAATCTAAGAGAGCTAGCTGAAACCTTAGTTGCACAAACATCTGAATCATGAGTATTCCAGAAAGGAAGGAGAAAGAAAAAAGCACTGAAAACATATTCAATGAAATAATATCAGAAAATTTCTCAGGTGTAGGGAGAGACATGCAACTTCAGATCCAGGAGACTAAAAGATCCCCAAACAGATTCAATCCCAAAATGTCCTTCTGAAGACACATTATAATCAAACTGGTAAAGCTGAAAGACAAAGAAAGAATCTTAAAAACAGAAAGAGAAAAGAGTCAACTAAAAGGGAATCCCCTCAAGACTAACAGCAGACTTCTCAACAGAAACTTTAAAGGCCAGAAGAAAATGGGATGATATATTCAAAATACTAAAAGAAAAATCTGCCAGTCACAAATGCTGTACCCAGTAAGGCTATCCTTCAGAAATGAGGCAGAGATGAGGGGAAAATAGTGTATTTCACAGACAAACAAAAACTGCAGGAGTTCTCCACATGACCAGCCCTGCAAAAATTTCCTCAAGGAAGTCCTGCATCTGGATTCTGAAAAATGATAATCACTACCATGAATATACAAGAAAGAACCAAACCTACTGGTAGAATAAAAATGCAAATGAGAAAGAAAAAGAAACTATATCTTAACACCTCAAAAAAAAAAAAAAAAAAA
>NW_007728601.1:8579-10816 GCF_000696425.1 Galeopterus variegatus | reverse complement strand
AAGTATAAATATATATACATCCAACATCAGAGCACCCAGATATAAAGCAAGCACTATTAGACTTAAAGAAAGAGATAAACCACAATATGATAATAGATAGGGATATGAGCGCCCCTTTCTCAGCACTGGACAGATATCTAGGCTACAAATCAACAGAGAATCACAGGATTTAAACAACACTTTAGACCAAATGAACCTGGAAGATATCTACAGAATATTTCATCCAATGACTACAGAATATACATTCTTCTCATCAACACATGCAACAGTCTCTAGGATAGACCACATGTTAGGTCACAAATCAAGTGAGTCGTTTAAAATTTTTTAGTTTTAGTTTTCAAGTGTCTTTTCAGACCACAACAGATTAAGACTAGAAATCAATAACAAGTAAAATTCTGGAAACTATACAAACACATGGAAATTAAACAACAAGCTCCTGAACAGCCTATGGGTTCAAAAAGAAATTAAACAGAAAATCACAACATTTATTGAAACTAATGAAAATAAAGATATATCATATAAAAACCTTTGGGATACTGCAAAAACTGTACTAAGAGGGAAGTTTACTGTAATAAACACATTAAAATAACAGAAAGATTTCAAATAAACAACCTGATGCTATTCTACCAAGAACTAGAAAAACAAGAACAATCTAATCCCAAAATTAGTAGGCAGAAAGAAATACTTAAGATCAGAGCACAACTAAATGAAATAGAGACCCCAAAAATGATATAAAAGATCAATGAAACAAAAATTTGGTTTTTTGAGAAGATAAACAAATAGACAAGCCATTAGGTACACTAACTAAAAAAAAGAAGAGAGAAGACCCAAATAACAAAAATCAGAAATGAAAAAGCAGATATTACACCTGGTATCACAGAAATACAAATAATCATTAGAAACAATTATAAACAACTATACACCAATGAATTTAAAAACTGGAGGAAATGGCTAAATTTCTGGGCACACAAAAACTACCAAGACTGAATTAAGAAAACAGAAAACCTGAACAGTCCACTAACAATCAATGAGATTGAAGTAGTAATCAGCAGTCTCCCAACCCAGAAAAGCCCAGGACCAGATGGCTTTACTACTGAATTCTACCAAACCTTTAAAGAGGAATTAATACTAATTCTCTTCAAACTGCAAAATATTGAAACAGATGTCATTCTCCCAAACTCATTCTATGAGCCGGCATCTTCCTGATACCAAAACCAAAGATACAACAATTAAAAAAGAGAAACTACAGGCCAATATCTCTGATGAACATAGAGGCAAAAATTCTCAACAAAACACTAGCAAACAGAAAATAGCAAAACATCAATAAAATTATACACTATGATCAAGTGGGATTCATTCCAGGGATACAAGGTTGGTTCAACATATGCAAGTCAATAAATGTGATANAGTGGGATTCATTCCAGGGATACAAGGTTGGTTCAACATATGCAAGTCAATAAATGTGATATACCACATCATCAAAATCAAGGACAAAAACCATATGATTATCTCAGTAGATGCAGAAAAAGCATTTGACAAAATTCAACATACCTTCATGATAAAGACTCTCAGCAAATTAGGAGCAGAAGGAAAGTATCTCACCATAATAAAAGCCATATGTGACAAACCCACTGCTAATATCATCACTAGGCTTTTCCCTTAAGAACAGGAAAAAGACAAGGATGCCCACTCTCACTGCTCCTATTTAACATAGTATTAGAAGTACTAGCCAGAACAATTAGGCAAGAGAAAGAAGTAAAGGACATCCAGACTAAAAAAGACAAAGTCAAACTGTTCCTGTTTGCAGATGGCATGATCTTATATATAGAAAAACATAAAGACTCTACAACAAAGCTCTTAGAGCTGATAAATGATTTCAGTAAAGTTGCAGGATAAAAAATAAACACACAAAAATCAGTAGCATTTTTATACTCCAACAATGAGCTAGCAAAAAAAGAAATCAAGACCATTTACAAGTCACCAAACAAATAAAATACCTAGGAATCAATTTAACCAATTAAGTGAAAGATCTCTACAACAAGAATTACAAATCACTTCTGAAAATAAAGAGGACACAAAAAGATGGGAAAACATTCCATGCTCTTGGATTAGAATAATTAACATTGTGAAAAATGTTCATTCTACCCAAAGCAATCTACAGATCAACACAATCCCCATCAAAATACCAAGGACATTCTTCACAGGAATAGAAAAAAAAATAATTCTAGGGCCGGCCC
>NW_007728601.1:0-6752 GCF_000696425.1 Galeopterus variegatus | reverse complement strand
ATGGAGGTTCCTCAAACAACTACAGATAGAACTACCATGTGATCCAGCAATCCCACTGCTGTGTATATGTCCAAAGGAAAGGAAATCATCATGTCAAAGGGATACCTGCACTACCATGTTTATCACAGCTCTATTTTCAATAGTCAAGAGTTTGAATCAACCCAAATACCCATTGACAGATGACTGGATAAGGAAAATGTGGTGTATATACAGAGTGGAATACTACTCTGCCATAAAAAGAAAGAAATTCTGTCATTTGCAGCAACATGGATGAGCTTGGAGAAAATTGTTAAGTGAAATAAGCCAGGCACAGAAAGACAAATATCACATGTCCTCACTCATAAGTGGGAACTAAAAAAAATTAACACATTTTTTAAAAAGACAGAGACAATAATCACAATAAATTCATTTGAATTTTCAAAAGGAGAGAACAGAACTGAGGTCACCAGAGGTTGGAAAGAGGGAGGGGGAGGGAGGCTTAGTGAGAAATTTGTAAAAGGGCACAAAAAAATGATTACAATGTGTAATGCTGAATATAGTAATTATCCTGATTATAGCATCACATANATAAAGAAGACTAATAAGTTCTGTAAATACAAATCAATAGGTGGATATTCTCTAACTATAACGCAATAAAACCAGATATTAAAAAAAGATAGCTAAATATTGTATCCATTTACAAATTTATAAATATTCTTCTAAATAAAAATAGAGTTAAAGAAGAAATCATATTAGAATTATAGATCACTTAAAAATTATGAAAATGAAATTACCACATATAAACTATATGACAGTACTTAAGTATAAATTAATCATTTAGAAAAAACTCTGTATTTTAGTAACTTTAACAGCCCCTTTCTTCCCCCTGCATTTGCATAAGGATCTCTGAATTTGCATTTTTTACTGGGTCCTGCAAGGTATATAATTGGCTTGTTATAGTATTTCATATTTGCTATTAAATGTTGTTCTAAGTAAAGTAAAATTAAAATTTTAAATTATTAGTGTAAATTGTACCATTCATTTTCTTACTGTGCAATGCCAGTTTTAAATGCAAATACAAGGGCACTTTTATTCAGAATTGCACAGTTCATGCTAATAATGCATACGTTAAGAGTACAGTGGGAACGCTGCACCAAACAAACTGCACTGTCTTTATTTCACTCCGTGATACGTGCTGAACATTCTACCATCACTATTCACCTTCTGCAGACTGATGACTAGGGAAGAAATGAAAGGGAAAGGAATGTGGGTTATTTTCTCGTTCCCTTTTCTTCTGTTTTCCTTATAAAGCCACCAATACCCCTCCCGTGATAACCTGCTCATCCATAACTTATTAATCCATTAATGGGTTAATCCATTCATGAGGGCAGAGCCCTCACAATCACCTCCCAGAAGCTCCACCTCTCAACACTGCCACATTGAGAATCAAGCTTCCACATGAGCTTTGGAGGGGACAAGCACTCAGACCACAGCAATGAGTGACAAAAAAAAACCATTTTCCTGGTCATTCATGTTTCTTACAACACCACCGCCTCCTTTCTGCATTTGAAGGAAGTTCTGGTTTGAACCCAAACCATGTTTTTTCCAGACTGTCAGGACCAGACTTACTCAGTCATAGAAGTAACACATTTGCCTTATAGTTGCTTTGAGTATTGCTTAACCTCTATGCCTCACGGGCCCACCAAAATTCTGTGCTTAGGAGGCATCACGACCACCACACGTGAATGGTATGGCAAGGAACAGCAGACAGCATGTTGTTTCTTTTCTGATCATGCGCATGCTTAATTGTCTCATCAGGCTTCACTTACAAAACACAAATTCAAAAGTAAAATTATCAAGAATTTCAATGTGACCGTGGCAGAGCATTAAACCGAGCATGGGACCTTTCTGAGCTCAGGGCCCTGTGTGACTGCAGAGGTCGCAAGCCCCTGAAGTGGACCCTTCTGCAAATAATCACTGCAACTAGTGACTGTTATAACTCTTCCCGTCCAATCTTGACACCTTTTATTACTTTTTTATTTCATTATAGGAATTTCTAGTAATAACATTAGATATTTAATTAGTGACAGATATCTGATAATAGTAGCAATGTATTTGTCATTCTATTCTTGTTTCTGGTCAAATGTGTTTAAAACTTCTGTATAAAATAACATTTTTGCTATATTCTGCTATATAACTTTTATAAATTTAATAAAGTTTCTATTTCTAACTTGTTGAACTTTTAAAGTCGTAAATATATGTTAAAGTTTATTTAATAGTGTTTCTTAATCAATTGGCATAACTATTTGCATTTTCTCTTTACTGATGTGGTAAATTGTATTGATTGATTTTTGTGTGTTGTTAAATCATTCTTGCCTATGTGAGAAAAATTTTACTTAATCCAGAGGTAACTAAACAAGCAGACAAACAAAAAACTGCTGTGAGCCTTTTAAATCTGAGTTCTTTCATCTTTCATTCATTTTGAAAAACTTATCATGATTATTTTATTTTTTTTCCCCTCCATTTATTTATTATTATTTTTTTTTCTGGCACTCTCATTGTCTGTACACTGAGGTTCTACTTATATCCTCCATTTTTTTTTTTTTACCTTTTTCTTTATATTTTGTATTCCTTTATTATTTCCTTCTGAGAGAGCATTTCAATATGATCATCCAAATATCTAATTAATCCCAAAGCTTTATTCATTCTGTTATTTATTCCATCTATTGTATTTCTTATTTCATCTATCATATTTTTTATACATAGTATTTCTACTTGGTTCTTATTATGACCTCTTATTCCTGATTTATATTCCTAATATCTCGCTTTATCTCTTGGAGTATTTTATGTTGTTGGTGTGTCCATTCCAATTATTCTGTTTCAGGAGTTACATGATCTTTGGTTAGTGTTTTTTGTTTTGGTTTGGTTTTTTTGTTTTGTTTTATAGTGCATACATTCCTCAAGTGAATATATCAATCTGCAAGCTCATGTTTCCAGGATGTGTCACCTACCCAATTAGGCATCATGCTTCAGAGAAGGGCTAAAGATAAGTCCTGGTATGTTTACCTCTCTTGTAAATTAAAGGAGAGGGAAGGTGATGAAATTCAGTTTGGAGAGCCCTTGGTACTACGAACCCCTAATCAACTACCTCCACTTGCTTTCACTCCACCAAACAAATTTTTTGTTCCTTTACTTACCTTTAATCATTCATCAAGTGACTTTATAATATACCAGTGTTGGGGGTTCATACAAGGAAGAGGTGTAGGAGTGAAAGCTCAAGAGTGAGTAGTCAAAAGTCACCCTTTTTAAAAAAAAATCAGTTTGTCACCCAACAAGGCTTTTATACTCCCCTGAGGGTAATTGGCCAGTNTTTGTGTGTTGTTAAATCATTCTTGCCTATGTGAGAAAAATTTTACTTAATCCAGAGGTAATTAAACAAGCAGACAAACAAAAAACTGCTTAATTTGGTTAGTTAATACTTTAACAGGGCATGTCAAAAAGTTTGTGGAGAAATGGAATTGATAATATGAATCTTTCCAAGAACTTTTTGAAGCACTCTTGTATTTAGGATTTTTATACCTGTGTTTGAAGTGAAATGGGCTTATGACTTTCCCTCCTGATTATCATTATTTAGTGTTAGAATCAAGACTAACTTACTTTATAAATGAGCTGCACAGCTTTTGCTTTTTCCCCCTAATTTCTGGAAAACTTACATAAGACAAGAATAAATCATCCATTGAAAGTTTGTTACAATTCATCTGTGAAGAATTCTGAGTCTGAGAATGTTTTGGGGAAGAAGGCTTTAATTTTCATTTAATTGTTCTTAATGCATATTAGACTGTATGTATTTTCCATTTTTCTTTTTACAGTTTTGCCATGTCATATATTTTCCAGAAATCTATTAGCATGTATGCACAATATTCTAAATATTAGTTTACCATATGTTGGGTCTATTTTTCCACTTTTTATTCGTTTTATTTTTTGCATCTTTTCTTTTATATTCCTATTAGTATTTGTAGTCTTTTTGCTGGCTGGCCATTTCAGGGATCTAGACCTTTGACCTTGGTGTTAGATCTATCTATCTTATTAACTCCTCCAAAGAACCAGCTTATTTTCATTAATTTATTGTATTGTCTTCTTTCCATTCTTTCACTAACTCATTTTATTAATATTTATGTTTATCTTTCCCACATCCTTCTTTATTGTTTATTTGGGTTAAATGCCTTGTTAATATGTTTTCAACTTTTATTTTTGTCTTTTTTCGAGACTGGCCGCACCGCGCTCAGCCAGTGAGCGGTGACCGGCCATCCCCATATAGGATCCGAACCCGCGGCGGGAGCGCTGCTGCACTCCCAGCGCCGCACTCTCCCGAGTGCGCCACGGGCTTGGCCCATGTTTTCAACTTTTTAATTTCATGATAGTAGTATATAAGGCTATAAATTTTTCTTTCAAACTTCATCTGCGATTTACACCTTTTATAGTGTTTCCAGTGTTGATCATTTCTAAGTATTCTGTAGTTTCTGCAATATGGTAGTTGTTACTCCTTTTCATATTTCTGGCTCTCTCCCTTCTGAATTCATAGTACAAGTGCATTTCTTCAAATCCTTTCAAGTTAGATTCAGCCATGTAATTTGCTTTGGCCACGTGAACTGTGAGTAGTGTTGACATCACTTTTGGGCAGAGATTTTAAGAGTGAGTATATAAATCACCATAACCCCTGCACTCTGCCATAGCAGTTGAGAAAGTACAAAGATGAAACCTTCCTTAACCTGGCCCCTGGGTGAGAAGAGACCCTTGCCAGCCCATGATGGGCACGTTAGAAGATGAGCAAAAATCAAACCTTTGTTGTTTCAGGAGACTGAGATTTGGGAGTTGCTTGTGATCTCAACATAGCCTAGTTTATTCTGACCGAAACAGTTTATGATTTTCTTTTTATCTCAAGAATTGTTTAGTAATATGTTCTATACATGCTGGGCATATGGGCTGTTTTTAAAGTTTTTGTTTATTCTATTGTATTATGGACTTAAATATAGTGTGTATGATTCTCATTCTTTGGTATAATATTGAGTATTCTGTTACATTTTAGTGCATGGTATATTTTAATAAATATCCCAAGTGTGTTATAAAATTGTATATTCCTTGTTTATTGAGAGTAGAGTTTTATATATGCATATAGAGTATATATATAGTGTGAGATTTTATATATACATACTCATGTATATAATAGTTCATGGTTATTACTTGCATTTTTCAGGTCTTCTATGTATCTGCTCATTTTTTGTTTGGAGTCATCCGTTTCCAAGAGGCATATGTTAAATCTCCAACTTCAATTCAGACAGTCGTTACTTCTAACATATTGACAGTATGTTGTTAGGTTATGTGTTGTTAGTTGTATCATCCTGTTCTATTGTTTCTTTAGTGACTATAATAACATTCTTCTTTGTTCCTTATATTGGTGCCTTACATTTTTTGTCAAATATAAAGTTTCTGACTTCAATTTTTTGGGGGGTATACTTAACGGCTAGTATATCTTTTTCCGTTCTTTTATTTTCACCATTTTTATATCCTTTTGTTCAAATCATGTCTCTTGTAGCCATAAATTGTTAGATCTTGCTTAATTTAACCAGTATGAGGATCTCCTGTTTTTACTTATTGTAATTATTATTAATTATAATTATTATATTTATATAAATTAGTATTAATAATTATTAAATAATTACTAGAATTATTAGAAATTTGGCAAAACGTATTTCTGCCATCTAATTTCATATTTTCCATTTATTGCACTTTTATTTTTTAAAAATTCTTTCCTGCTTTCAGTTAGATCTATTAAATTATATTCTTCTGGTTTAAAAGTTATATATTCTTCTTTTATTTAAAGAATGTTTATTCTTAATTCAAGATTCATTCTCATGTTTATTTTTTTCTATAGATTTCTTAAGCTCATCACTATCTATACATATATCCGTATCTGTACTGTATCTATACCTAGATCTACATTTAGCAATGCAAGTGTCTTGGCATCTTTATCTACTTTGGGAAAACTCTTCTCCCACCCTTACCTCATTATATTAATTTACCTAAAATTTTAGTTTTGATTTTTGTGGATATAATCTCTCTCTCACTCTTCTCTCTCTCTCTCCTTTTTTTTTTTTTTTGCAAATTTTGCCACTTTTTTGACAAACCATCTGGTGACCTCTAATTTCTATATATCTTACAGCATCCTTCTGATTTATCTTTCCATTTTTATTTGCATATTTTATTTAGTAATTTATTTCCAAGTGAGAAGGTATATAGAAAATTTTCTGAAGCCTGAGAATATTTTTAATTGCATCCTCATCTTTAAAAGAGAATACCCTAAATATAAGTTTTAAAATTGTGGGTTATTTTTTAAAAACAATTCTTCTACTTCTTGCATTCATATTTCTGCCAAGTACTATGATATAAATTTGATTCTTTTTCCTGTGTAGGTTATTTTTTCTTAGTTTTGGCCACATTTTAAATAATCTCCTTATTTCTGATATTCTTAGATCTTATTATAATGCATTTAGGCATGCTGTGAGCCTTTTAAATCTGAGTTCTTTCATCTTTCATTCATTTTGAAAAACTTATCATGATTATTTTATTTTTTTTCCCCTCCATTTATTTATTTATTTAATTTTTTTCTGGCACTCTCATTGTCTGTACACTGAGGTTCTACTTATATCCTCCATTTTTTTTTTTACCTTTTTCTTTATATTTTGTATTCCTTTATTATTTCCTTCTGAGAGAGC